>NC_021161.2:21252909-21270797 GCF_000331145.2 Cicer arietinum
AGGACAAAAATGACCTAAATGTTAATCCAATGACACAAATGAACTTATTAGATGCACCATTTTGGTTAAATACCATAATTGGAATAGAATATGCCTATGGAGGACGAAAATGGCCTAAATGTTAATCGATTGACACAAACACTCCTATTGGATGCACAAGGTTGGTTAAAAACCCTAAATGAACTTGAATACGCCTAGGGAGGAAGAAAAAGATCTAAATGTTAATCCAATGACACAAATGAACTTATTAGATGCACAATTTTGGTTAAATACCAGAATTGGAAAAGAATACGCCTAGGGAGGACGAAAATGGCCTTAATGGTAATCAACTGACACAAATGAACTTATTAGATTCTCAAGATTGGTTAAAAACCCTAATTGGACTAGAATAAGCCTAGGGAGGACAAAAATGATCTAAATGTTAATCTAATGACACAAACATAACTATTGGATGCACAAGATTGGTTAAAAACCCTAATTGGACAAGAATATGCCAAGGAAGGACAAAAATGACCTAAGATTTAATCGAATGACACAAATGCAATTATTGGATGCCAAGATTGGTTAACAACCCTAATTGAACTAGAATAAGCCCAGGGAGGACGAAAATGACCTAAATGTTAATCTAATGACACAAACACACCTATTAGAAGCACAAGATTGGTTAAAAACCCTAATTGGACTAGAATAATCCTTGGGAGGACAAAAATGACCTAAATGTTAATCCAATGACACAAATGAACTTTTTCGATGCACAAGATTTGTCAAAAACCCTAATTGGACTAGAATAAGCCTAGGGAGGACAAAAATGATCTAAATGTTAATCTAATGACACAAACACACCTATTAGAAGCACAAGATTGGTTAAAAACCTTAATTGGACTAGAATAATCATAGGGAGGACGAAAAATGACCTATATGTTAATCTAATGACACAAACACACCTATTAGAAGCACAAGATTGGTTAAAAACCTTAATTGGACTAGAATAATCATAGGGAGGACGAAAAATGACCTATATGTTAATCTAATGACACAAACACACCTATTAGAAGCACAAGATTGGTTAAAAACCTTAATTGGACTAGAATAATCATAGGGAGGACGAAAAATGACCTATATGTTAATCTAATGACACAAACACACCTATTAGAAGCACAAGATTGGTTAAAAACCTTAATTGGACTAGAATAATCATAGGGAGGACGAAAAATGACCTATATGTTAATCTAATGACACAAACACACCTATTAGAAGCACAAGATTGGTTAAAAACCTTAATTGGACTAGAATAATCATAGGGAGGACGAAAAATGACCTATATGTTAATCTAATGACACAAACACACCTATTAGAAGCACAAGATTGGTTAAAAACCTTAATTGGACTAGAATAATCATAGGGAGGACGAAAAATGACCTATATGTTAATCTAATGACACAAACACACCTATTAGAAGCACAAGATTGGTTAAAAACCTTAATTGGACTAGAATAATCATAGGGAGGACGAAAAATGACCTATATGTTAATCTAATGACACAAACACACCTATTAGAAGCACAAGATTGGTTAAAAACCTTAATTGGACTAGAATAATCATAGGGAGGACGAAAAATGACCTATATGTTAATCTAATGACACAAACACACCTATTAGAAGCACAAGATTGGTTAAAAACCTTAATTGGACTAGAATAATCATAGGGAGGACGAAAAATGACCTATATGTTAATCTAATGACACAAACACACCTATTAGAAGCACAAGATTGGTTAAAAACCTTAATTGGACTAGAATAATCATAGGGAGGACGAAAAATGACCTATATGTTAATCTAATGACACAAACACACCTATTAGAAGCACAAGATTGGTTAAAAACCTTAATTGGACTAGAATAATCATAGGGAGGACGAAAAATGACCTATATGTTAATCTAATGACACAAACACACCTATTAGAAGCACAAGATTGGTTAAAAACCTTAATTGGACTAGAATAATCATAGGGAGGACGAAAAATGACCTATATGTTAATCTAATGACACAAACACACCTATTAGAAGCACAAGATTGGTTAAAAACCTTAATTGGACTAGAATAATCATAGGGAGGACGAAAAATGACCTATATGTTAATCTAATGACACAAACACACCTATTAGAAGCACAAGATTGGTTAAAAACCTTAATTGGACTAGAATAATCATAGGGAGGACGAAAAATGACCTATATGTTAATCTAATGACACAAACACACCTATTGGAAGCACAAGATTGGTTAAAAACCTTAATTGGACAAGAATAAGCCCAGGGAGGACAAAAATGACCTAAGTGTTAATTCAATGACACAAATGAAGTTACTGGATGCACAACATTGGTTAAAAACCCTAATTGGACTAGAATAAGCCTAGGGAGGACAAAACCGGCCTAAATGTTAATCCAATGACACAAACACTCGTACTGGATGCACAAGGTTGGTTAAAAACCCTAATTGGAGTAGAATAAGCCCAGGGAGGACAAAAACGACCTAAGTGTTAATCCAATGACACAAATGAAGTTATTGGATGCACAAGATTGGTTAAAAACCCTAATTGGACTACAATAAGCCTAGGGAGGACGAAAATGACCTAAATGTTCGTCCAATGACACAAATGAACTTATTAGATGCACAAGATTGGTTAAAAACCCTAGATGGACTAGAATAAGCCTAGGGAGGACGAAAATGATCAAAATGTTAATCCAATGACACAAATGAACTTATTAGATGCACAAGTTTGGTTAAATACCCTAATTGGAGTAGAATAAGCCTAGGGAGGACGAAAATGACCTAAATGTTAATCAATTGGCACAAATGAAGTAACTGGATTTAGAAGATTAGTTAAAAACTCTAATTGGACTAGAATAAGCCTAGGAAGGACGAAAATAACCTAAATGTTAATCCAATGACACAAACACACCTATTGGACGCACACAATTGGTTAAAAACCCTAATTGGTGAAGAATAGGCCTAGTGAGGACGAAAACGACCAAAATGTTAAGCCATTGACACAAATGAAGTAATTGGATGCACAAGATTGGTTAAAAACCTTAATTGGACTAGAATAAGCCTAGGGAGGATGAAAATGACCTAAATGTTAATCCAATGACCCAAACACACCTATTGGATGCACAAGATTGGTTAAAAACCCTAATTGGACAAGAATAGACCTAGTGAGGACGAAAATGACCTAAATGTTAATCCAATGACACAAATGAACTCATTAGATGCACAAGTTTGGTTAAAAACCCTAAATTGACTAGAATAAGCCTAGGGAGGACGAAATGATCTAAATGTTAGTCTAATGGCACAAACACACCTATTGGATGCACAAAATTGGTTAAAAACCCAAATTTAACAAGAATAAGCCTAGGGAGGACAAAAATGACCTAAGTGTTAATCCAATGACACAAATGAAGTTATTAGATGCACAAGATTGGTTAAAAACTATAATTAGACTAGAATAAGCCTAGGGAGGACGAAAAAGACCTAAATGTAAATCCATTGACACAAATTAACTTATTAGACGCACAAGATTGGTTAAAAACCTTAATTGAACTAGAATAATCATAAGGAGGATGAAAATGAGCAAAATGTTAATCCGATGACACAAATGAACTTATTAGATGCACAAGATTTGCTAAAAAATCTAATTGGACTAGAATAAGCCTAGAGAGGACAAAAATGACATAAATGTTAAACCAATGACGCAAACACACCTATTGGATGCACAAGATTGGTTAATAACCCTAATTGGACTAGAATAAGGCTAGGGAGGACGAAAGTGACCAAAATTGTTAATCCAATGACACAAATGAACTTATTAGATGCACAAGATTGGTTAAAGACCCTAATTGGACTAGAATAATCCTTGGGAGGACAAAAATGACCTAAATGTTAATCCAATGACACAAATGAACTTATTGGAAGTACAAGATAGGTTAAAAACCCTAATTGGAGTATAATGAGCCTAGGGATGACGAAAATCACCTAAATGTTAATCCAATAACACATTCCCTCCTATTGGATGCACAAGATTGGTTAAAAACCCTAATTTGACTAGAATAAGCCTAGGGAGGAAGAAAATGACCTAAATGATAATCCAACGACACAAACACTCTTATTGGATGCACAAGATTAGTTAAAAACTCTAATTGGACTAGAATAAGCTTAAGGAGGACTAAAATGTTAATCCAATAACACAAACACACCTATTGGATGCCCAAGATAGGCTTAAAACGCTAATTGGACTAGAATAATCCTAGGGAGGACAAAAATGACCTAAATGTTAATCAATTGACACAAAAGAAGTAACTAGATTCACAAGATTAGTTAAAAACTCTAATTGGACTAGAATAAGCATAGGGAGGAAGAAAATTACATAAATTTTAATCCAATGACACCAATGAAGTTATTGGATGCAAAAGTTTGGTTAAAAATCGTAATTGGACGAGAATAAGCCTAGGGAGGACGCAGATGTCCTAAATGTTAATCTAATGATACAAGCACTCGTATTGGATACACAAGATTGGTTAAAAATCCTAATTGGTCTAGAATAAGCTTAGGGAGGAAGAAAATGACCTAAATATTGATCCAATGAGACAAACACACCTATTGGATGCTCAAGATTGATTAAAACCCTAATTGGACTAGAACAAGCCTAGGGAGGACGAAAATGATTTAAATGTTAATCTAATGACACAGACACACCTATTAGATGCACAAGACTCGTTAAAAAGCCTAGTTGGACTACAATAAGCCCAGGGAGGAAAAAAATGACCTAAGTGTTAATCCAATGACACAAATGAAGTTATTGGATGCACAAGATTGGTTAAAAACCCTAATTGGACTACAATAAGCATAGGGAGGACGAAAATGACCTAAATGTTAATCCAATGACACAAATGAACTTATTGGATGCACAGGATTGGTTAAAAACCCTAATCGGATTAGAATAATCCTAGGGAGGACCAAAATGACCTAAATGTTAATCCGATGACCCAAATGAATTTAGTAGATGCACAAGATTGGTTAAAAACCCGAATTGGAGTAGAATAAGCCTAGGGAGGACGAAAATGACCTAAATGATAATCCAACGACACAAACACTCGTATTGGATGCATAAGATTAGTTAAAAACTCTAATTGGACTAGAATAAGCTTAAGGAGGACTAAAATGTTAATCCAATAACACATACACTCCTATAGGATGCACAAGATTGGTTAAAAACCATAATTTGACTAGAATATGCCTAGGGAGGACAAAAATTACCTAAATGTTAATCAATTGACACAAATGAAGTAACTCGATTCACAAGATTAGTTAAAAAATCTAATTGGACTAGAATAAGCCTAGGAATGACGAAAATGACCTAAATGTTCATCCATTGACACAAACACACCTATTGGACGCACATAATTGGTTAAAAACCCTAATTGGAGAAGAATAGGCCTAGTGAGGACGAAAATGATCTAAATGTTAAACCATTGACACAAATAAAGTTATTGGTTGCACAAGATTGGTTAAAAACCCTAATTGGACTAGAATAAGCCCATGGACGACGAAAATGACTTAAATGTTAATCCAACGTCACAAACACACCTATTGGATGCACAAGACTGGTTAAAAACCCTAATTGGAGTATAATGAGCCGAGGGAGGACGAAAATGACCTAAATGTTAAACCAATGATGCAAACACACCTATTGGATGCACAAGGTTGGTTAATAACCCGTAATTGGACTAGATAAAGTCAGGGAGGACGAAAATGACCTAAATGTTAAACCAATGACACAAATGAACTTATTAGATGCACAAGATTGGTTAATAACCCGTAATTGGACTAGATAAAGTCAGGGAGGACGAAAATGACCTAAATGTTAAACCAATGACACAAATGAACTTATTAGATGCACAAGATTGGTTAAATACCCTATTTGGACGAGAATAAGCCTAGAGAGGACGAAAATGGCCTAAATGTTAATCCAATGACACAAACACTCCTATTGGATGCACACGGCTGGTGAAAAACCTTAATTGGACTAGAATAATCATAGGGAGGACGAAAAATGACCTATATGTTAATCTAATGACACAAACACACCTATTGGATGCACAAGATTGGTTAAAAACCTTAATTGGACAAGATTAAGCCCAGGGAGGACAAAAATGACCTAAGTGTTAATTCAATGACACAAATGAAGTTACTGGATGCACAAGATTGGTTAAAAACCCTAATTGCACTAGAATAAGCCTAGAGAGGACAAAAATGGCCTAAATGATAATCCAATGACACAAACACTCGTACTGGATGCACAAGGTTGGTTAAAAACCCTAATTGGAGTAGAATAAGCCCAGGGAGGACAAAAATGACCTAAGTGTTAATCCAATGATACAAATGAAGTTATTGGATGCACAAGATTGGTTAAAAACCCTAATTGTTCTACAATAAGCATAGGGAGGATGAAAATGACCTAAATGTTCATCCAATGACACAAATGAACTTATTAGATGCACAAGATTGGTTAAAAACCCTAGATGGACTAGAATAAGCCTAGGGAGGACGAAAATGATCAAAATGGTCATCCAATGGCACAAATGAACTTATTAGATGCACAAGTTTGGTTAAATACCCTAGTTGGAGTAGAATAAGCCTAGGGAGAACGAAAATGACCTAAATGCTAATTCAATGACACAAATGAAGTTATTGGATGCACAAGATAGGTTAAAAACCCTAATTGGACTTGAATAAGCTTAGGGAGGACGAAAATGATCTAAATGTTAATTCAATCACACAAACACACCTATTGGATGCACACGATCGGTTAACAACCCTAATTGGATAAGAATAAACCTATGGAGGACAAAAATGTCCTAAATGTTAATTCAATGACACAAATGAAGTTAATAGATGCACAATATTGGTTACAAACCCTAATTGGACTAGAATAAGCCTAGGGAGGATGAAAATGACCTAAATCATAATCCAACGACACAAACACTCGTATTGGATGCACAAGATTAGTTAAAAACTCTAATTGGACTAGAATAAGCTTAAGGAGGACTAAAATGTTAACCCAATAACACATACACTCCTATTGGATGCACAAGATTGGCTAAAAACCCTAATTTGACTAGAATATGCCTAGGGAGGACAAAAATGACCTAAATGTTAATCAATTGACACAAATGAAGTAACTGGATTCACAAGATTAGTTAAAAAATCTAATTGGACTAGAATAAGCCTAGGAATGACGAAAATGACCTAAATGTGCATCCAATGACACAAATGTAGTTATTGGATGCACAAGATTGGTTAAAAACCCTAATTGGATTAGAATAATCCTAAGGAGGACTAAAATGACCTAAATGTTAATCCGATGACCCAAATGAATTTAGTAGATGCACAAGATTGGTTAAAAACCCGAATTGGAGTAGAATAAGCCTAGGGAGGACGAAAATGACCTAAATGTTAATCCAATGACATTATTGAAATTATTAGATGCACAAGATTGGTTTAAAACCCTAATTGGACTAGAATAACCCTAAAGAGGATGAAAATGACCTAAACGTTAATCCAATGACACAAAAGAACTTATTAGATTCACAAGATTGGTTAAAACCCCTAATTGGACTAGAATAAGCAAAGGGAGGACGAAAATGATCTAAATGTTAATCCAATGACACAAACGAACTTATTAGATGCACAATTTTGGTTAAATACCCTAATTGGACTAGAATAAGCCTAGAGAGGACGAAAATAGCGTAAATGTTAATCCAATAACACAGATGAAGTTAATGGATGCACAACATTGGTTAAAAACCATAAGTGGACTAGAATAGGCAACACACCTATTGGAGGCACAAGATAGGTTAAAAACCCTAATTGGAGTAGAATAAGCCTAGGGAGGACGAAAATAACCTAAATGTTAATCCAATGACACAAATGAATTTATTAGATGCACAAGATTGGTTAAAAACCCTAATTGGACTAGAATAAGCCTAGGGAGGATGAAAATGATCAAAATGTTAATCCAATGACACAAATGAACTTATTAGATGCACAAGTTTGGTTAAATACCCTAATTGGACTAGAATAAGCCTAGGGAGGACGAAAATGACCTAAATGTTAGTTCAATGACACAAATGAAGTTATTCGATGCACAAGATAGGTTAAAAACCCAAATTGGACCTGAATAAGCTTAGGGAGGACGAAAATGATCTAAATGTTAATACAATCACACAAACACACCTATTGGATGCACACGATAGGTTAAAAATCCTAATTGGACAAGAATAAACCTATGGAGGACAAAAATGACCTAAATGTTAATTCAATGACACAAATGAAGTTAACAGATGCACCATATTGGTTACAAACCCTAACTGAACTAGAATAATCCTAGGGAGGATGAAAATGACCAAAATCATAATCCGATGACACAAATGAACTTATTAGATGCACAAGATAGGTTAAAACCCTAATTGGAGTAGAATAAGCCTAGGGAGAACGAAAATGACCTAAATGTTAATCCAATGACACAAATAAACATATTAGATTCACAAGATTGGTTTAAAACCATAATTGGACAAGAATAAGCCTAGGGAGGTCAAAAATGATCTAAATGTTAATCTAATGACACAAACACATCTATTGGATGCACAAGATTGGTTAAAAACCATATTTGGACAAGAATAAGCCTAGGGAGGACAAAAATGACCTAAGTGTTAATCCAATGACACAAATGAAGTTACTAGATGCACAAGCTTGGTTAAAAAACCCTAATTGGACTAGAATAAGCCTAGGGAGGAAGAAAATGACCTAAATGATAATCCAATAACACAAACACACGTATTGGATGCACAAGATTGGTTAAAACCCTAATTGGACAAGAATAAGTCTAGGAAGGACAAAAATGACCTAAATGTTAATCCACTGACACAAATGAACTTATTAGATGCACAAGATTTGCTAAAAACCCTAATTGGACTAGAATAAGCCTAGAGAGGACAAAAATGACCTAAATGTTAAACCAATGACGCAAACACACCTATTGGATGCACAAGATTGGTTAATAATCCTAATTGGACTATAATAAGGCTAGGTAGGACGAAAATGACCTAAATTGTTAATCTAATGACACAAATGAAATTATTAGATGCACAAGATTGTTTAAAACCCCTAAATGGACTAGAATAAGGTTAGGCTGGACGAAAATGGCCTAAATGTTAATCCAATGACACAAATGTACTTATTAGATTCACAACATTGGTTAAAAACCCTCATTGGACTAGAATTAGCCTAGGGAGGACCAAAATGATCTAAATATTAATCTAATGACACAAACACAACTATAGGATGCACAAGATTGGTTAAAAACCCTAATTGGACTAGAATAAGCATAGGGAGGACAAAAATGACCTAAATGTTAATCCAATGACACAAATGAACTTATTGGATGCACAAGATTGGTTAAAAACCCTAATTGGACTAGAATAAGCATAGGGAGGACAAAAATGACCTAAATGTTAATCCAATGACACAAATGAACTTATTTGATGAACAACTTGGGTTAAAAACCCTAATTGGAGTATAATGAGCCTAGGGATGACGAAAATCACCTAAATGTTAATCCAATAACACATACACTCCTATTGGATGCACAAGATTGGTTAAAAACCCTAATTGGACTAGAATAAGCCCATGGGGGAAGAAAATGACGTAAATTTTAATCTAATGACTCCAATGAAGTTATTGGATGCACAAGTTTGGTTAAAAACCGTAATTGGACGAGAATAAGCCTAGGGAGGACGCAAATGACCTAAATGTTAATCTAATGATACAAGAACTCGTATTGGATGCACAAGATTGGTTAAAAACCCTAATTGGACTAGAATAAGCTTAAGGAGGTAGAAAATGACCTAAATCTTGATCCAACGACACAAACACACCTATTGGATGCACAAGATTGGTTAAAAACCCTAATTGGACTAGAACAAGCATATGGAGAACGAAAAAGACCTAAATGTTAATCCAAAGAGACGAATGAAGTTATTGGATGCACAAGATTGGTAAATACCCTTATTGGACATAGAATAAATACCATAATTGGACTAGAATAAGCCTATGGAGGAAGAAAATGACCGAAATTTTAATCCAATGACACCAATGAAGTTATTGGATGCACAAGTTTTGTTAAAAACCGTAATTGGACGAGAATAAGCCTAAGGAGGAAGCAAATGACCTAAATGTTAATCTAATGATACAAGCACTCGTAATGGATGCACAAGATTGGTTAAATACCATATTTGGAATAGAATACGCCTAGGGAGGACGAAAATGGCCTAAATGTTAATCCAATGACACAAATGAACTTATTACATGCCCAAGATTGGTTAAAAACGCTAATTCGACTAGAATAAGCCTAGGGAGGACAAAAATGATCAAAATGTTAATCCAATGACACAAATGAACTTATTAGATGCACAAGTTTGGTTAAATACCCTAATTGGAATATAATAAGCCTAGGGAGAACGAAAATGACCTAAATGTTAATTCAATGACACAAATGAAGTTATTCGATGCACAAGATATGTTAAAAACCCTAATTGGACTTGAATAAGCTTAGGGAGGACAAAAATGATCTAAATGTTAATACAACCACACAAACACACCTATTGGATGCACACGATAGGTTCAAAACCCTAATTGGACAAGAATAAACCTATGGAGGACAAAAATGACCTAAATGTTAATTCAATGACACAAATGAAGTTAGTAGATGCACAATATTGGTTACAAACCCTAATTGGACTAGAATAAGCCTAGGGAGGACGAAAATGACCAAAATTATAATCCAACGACACAAACACTCGTATTGGATGCACAAGATTAGTTAAAAACTCTAATTGGACTAGAATAAGCTTAAGCAGGACTAAAATGTTAATCCAATAACACAAACACACCTATTGGATGCCCAAGATTTGCTTAAAACGCTAATTGGACTAGAATAAGCCTAGGGAGGACAAAAATGACCTAAATGTTAATCAATTGACACAAATGAAGTAACTGGATTCACAAGAATAGTTAAAAACTCTAATTGGACTAGAATAAGCTTAAGCAGGACTAAAATGTTAATCCAATAACACAAACACACCTATTGGATGCCCAAGATTTGCTTAAAACGCTAATTGGACTAGAATAAGCCTAGGGAGGACAAAAATGACCTAAATGTTAATCAATTGACACAAATGAAGTAACTGGATTCACAAGAATAGTTAAAAACTCTAATTGGACTAGAATAAGCCTAGGAATGACGAAAATGACATAAAATGTTAATCCATTGACACAAACACACATATTGGACGCACACAATTGGTTAAAAACCCTAATTGGAGAAGAATAGGCCTAGTGAGGACGAAAATGACCTAAATGTTAAACCATTGACAAAAATGAAGTTATTGGAAGCACAAGATTGGTTAAAAAACCAAATTGGACTAGAATAAGCCCATGGACAACGAAAATGACCTAAATGTTAATCCAACGTCAGAAACACACCTATTGGATGCACAAGACTGGTTAAAAACCCTAATTGGACTGGAATAAGCCTAGGGAGGACGAAAATGACCTAAATGTTAATCCAATGACCCAAACACACCTATTGGATGCACAAGATTGGTTAAAAACCCTGATTGGACAAGAATAGGACTAGTGTGGACGAAAATGTCCTAAATGTTAATCCAATGACACAAATGAACTTATTAGATGCACAAGTTTGGTTAAAAACCCTAATTGGAGTATAATGAGCCTATGGATGACGAAAATCACCTAAATGTTAATCCAATGACGCAAATGAACTTATTCGAAGCACAAGTTTGGTTAAAAACCCTAATTGGAGTATAATGAGCCTATGGATGACGAAAATCACCTAAATGTTAATCCAATGACCCAAACACACCTATTGGATGCACAAGTTTGGTTAAATACCCTAATTGGACTAGAATAAGCCTAGGTAGGATGAAAATGATCTAAATGTTAATCTAATGACACAAACACACCTATTAGATGCACAAGATTAGTTAAAAACCCTAATTGGACTAGAATAATCCTTGGGAGGACAAAAATGACCTAAATGTTAATCCAATGACACAAATGAACTTATTCGAAGCACAAGTTTGGTTAAAAACCCTAATTGGAGTATAATGAGCCTATGGATGACGAAAATCACCTAAATGTTAATCCAATAATACATACACTCCTATTGGATGCATAAGATTGGTTAAAAACCCTAATTGGACTAGAATAAGCCGTGGGAGGAAGAAAATGACCTAAATGTTGATCCAACGACACAAACACACCTAATGGATGCACAAGATTGGTTAAAACCCCTAACTGGACTAGAACAAGCCTATGGAGGACGAAAAAGACCTAAATGTTAATCCAATGACACCAATGAAGTTATTGGATGCACAAGATTGGTTAAACCCCCTAACTGGACAAGAACAAGCCTATGGAGGACGAAAAAGACCTAAATGTTAATCCAAAGACACGAATGAAGTTATTGGATGCACAAGATTGGTAAATACCCTTATTGGAAATAGAATAAATACCATAGTTGGACTAGAATAAGCCTAGGGAGGAAGAAAATGACCTAAATTTTAATCCAATGACACCAATGAAGTTATTGGATGCACAAGTTTGGTTAAAAACCGTAATTGGACGAGTATAAGCCTAAGGAGGACGCAAATGACCTAAATGTTAATCTAATGATACAAACACTCGTATTGGGTGCACAAGATTGGATAAATACCATAATTGGAATAGAATACGCCTAGGGAGGACGAAAATGGCCTAAATGTTATTCCAATGACACAAACACTCCTATTGGATGCACAGGGTTTGTTAAAAACCCTAATTGGACTAGAATAAGCTTAGGGTGGACGAGAATGGCCTAAATGTTAATTCAATGACACAAATGAATTTATTAGATGCACAAGTTTGGTTAAATACCCTAATTGGACGAAAATTACCTAAATGTTAATCCAATGACACAAACACTCCTATTGGATGCACAAGGATGGTTAAAAACCCTAGTTGAGATAGAATAAGCTATGGGAGGACGAAAATTGGCTAAATGTTAATCCAATGAAACCCTAGTTGAGATAGAATAAGCCTAGGGAGGACGAAAATGACCTAAATGTTAATCCAATGACACAAATGAACTTATTAGATTCACAAGATTGGTTATAAACCGTAATTGGACTAGAATAAGCCTAGGTGTAACACCCCGATTTTCAAAGCGAAGGTGTATTTTTTTTTAAAAGAGATTAAAATAAAACAGAGAAAAACAAATAAGGAAATACCTTTGGATAAATAATTGAGTCATTATAATTTACAAGCAGTGGAAAAGTTTCTCAAAATACGAATCCAAAGTATTTACACTTCAAAAGGTACAAAATAACCTTTCAACTAAGGGCAAAGCCTAGATTTCCACAATAGTTGTAAAGAGTCACCAACCGAAATTAACAGATAACACATAACATTTAAGTTTTAAATGCACAAAATAACCTTTCAACTAAGCATGCACCTTAAAAGGATTTCTCATATGCTAAAAGTTCATGTAATGCTTGCCAATTAAAAATGAAATCAAAATGAAGTTCTCAAACCATCAAGTAATACATAACTGACCAAAGCATTGATAAATCAATTGAGCAATCGATTATCTAACTCAAAATAAGGACTTCTACTGAGCCAATCGATTGCCAAATCGATTTGGTCAGTTCAGCTGAGTTCCTGCATGACCAAATCGATTTCTAAGTCGATTTTGTCAGTTCTGATGAGTCCCTGGGTTGCCAAATCGATTTCCAAATCGATTTCGGCAGTTTTGCTGAGTTCCTGCCTCTCTGCCAATCGATTTCCAAATCGATTTCTTAAAAGATTTTGAAAGATATATTTATACAATCGATTGGCAAATCGATTAGGTTAAAATGGTGAACTTCCTGCAACTCATCCAATCGATTGGGAAATCGATTTCCCTCATCATTTTTCCAAAAATTCATAACTAACTCAATCACATTCATACATAATCTCAAATCCTAACACTTAGCACTGATAACGCAATCGCTACAACATCATTAGTTTCGAAATAGTATTGCAAGCAAACATGTTATCACCAAATTCCAAAACATAACACTTAACATTTATAACACAATTAATACAACATCATGGGTTTCAAAATGGTATAGCAATCCAACATGTTATCACCAAATTCCAAAACATAACACTTAACATTTATAACACAATCAATACAACATCATGGGTTTCAAAATGGTATAGCAATCCAACATGTTATCACCAAATTCCAAAACATAACACTTAACATTTATAACACAATTAATACAACATCATGGGTTTCAAAATGGTATAGCAATCCAACATGTTATCACCAAATTCCAAAACATAACACTTAACATTTATAACACAATTAATACAACATCATGGGTTTCAAAATGGTATAGCAATCCAACATGTTATCACCAAATTCCAAAACATAACACTTAACATTTATAACACAATTAATACAACATCATGGGTTTCAAAATGGTATAGCAATCCAACATGTTATCACCAAATTCCAAAACATAACACTTAACATTTATAACACAATTAATACAACATCATGGGATTCAAAATGGTATTGCAATCCAACATGTTATCACCAAATTCCAAAACATAACACTTAACATTTATAACACAATTAATACAACATCATGGGTTTCAAAATGGTATAGCAATCCAACATGTTATCACCAAATTCCAAAACATAACACTTAACATTTATAACACAATTAATACAACATCATGGGTTTCAAAATGGTATAGCAATCCAACATGTTATCACCAAATTCCAAAACATAACACTTAACATTTATAACACAATTAATACAACATCATGGGTTTCAAAATGGTATAGCAATCCAACATGTTATCACCAAATTCCAAAACATAACACTTAACATTTATAACACAATTAATACAACATCATGGGATTCAAAATGGTATTGCAATCCAACATGTTATCACCAAATTCCAAAACATAACACTTATAACACAATTACTACACATACCAAATGAACCAACAATTCACAATTTAACAGGGTGTAGTCTCTCACGGACAAACACCTGTGCAGTCTCTCACGGACAAACACAATTCCCTCAGGAACGTAAGTCGTAAACGTACCACCTATCACGGGTCAGTACTGTTTACCGAGGTGCCACCTATCCCGGGTCAGCACAACTTACCAAACGTAAATCGTAAACGTACTGTCTATCACGGACCCGTACCGTTTACCAAGGTGCCACCTATCGCGGGTCAGCACGATTTACCAAAACACACATAAGTAAACGAGACATTAAGAGATTCCCCGTTCTTAATTCTCATCTAACTTAAACCAGGGCGTAGTCTCTCACGGACAAACCCCTGTGCAGTCTCTCACGGACAAACACAATTCCCTCAGGAACGTAAGTCGTAAACGTACCACCTATCACGGGTCAGTACTGTTTACCGAGGTGCCACCTATCCCGGGTCAGCACAACTTACCAAACGTAAATCGTAAACGTACTGCCTATCACGGACCCGTACCGTTTACCAAGGTGCCACCCATCCCGGGTCAGCACGATTTACCAAAGCACACATAAGTAAACGAGACATTAAGAGATTCCCCATTCTTAATTCTCATCTAACTTAAACCAGGGCGTAGTCTCTCACGGACAAACCCCTGTGCAGTCTCTCACGGACAAACACAATTCCCTCAGGAACGTAAGTCGTAAACGTACCACCTATCACGGGTCAGTACTGTTTACCGAGGTGCCACCTATCCCGGGTCAGCACAACTTACCAAACGTAAATCGTAAACGTACTGTCTATCACGGACCCGTACCGTTTACCAAGGTGCCACCCATCCCGGGTCAGCACGATTTACCAAAGCACACATAAGTAAACGAGACATTAAGAGATTCCCCATTCTTAACGCCCAGTTAACTTAAACAATTATCAAAAAACAAATATTAAGTAACCGAGACATTAAGAGATTCCCCATTCTTAACGCCCAGTTAACTTAAACGATTTTCAAAAAAACAAATATTAAGTAACCGAGACATTAAGAGATTCCCCATTCTTAACGCCCAGTTAACTTAAACGATTTTCAAAAACAAATATTAAGTAACCGAGACATTAAGAGATTCCCCATTCTTAACGCCCAGTTAACTTAAACGATTTTCAAAAAAACAAATATTAAGTAACCGAGACATTAAGAGATTCCCCATTCTTAACGCCCAGTTAACTTAAACGATTTTCAAAAAAACAAATATTAAGTAACCGAGACATTAAGAGATTCCCCATTCTTAACGCCCAGTTAACTTAAACGATTTTCAAAAACAAATATTAAGTAACCGAGACATTAAGAGATTCCCCATTCTTAACGCCCAGTTAACTTAAACGATTTTCAAAAAAACAAATATTAAGTAACCGAGACATTAAGAGATTCCCCATTCTTAACGCCCAGTTAACTTAAACGATTTTCAAAAAAACAAATATTAAGTAACCGAGACATTAAGAGATTCCCCATTCTTAACGCCCAGTTAACTTAACAATTTT
Organism: Cicer arietinum; assembly: GCF_000331145.2. NCBI lineage: Eukaryota > Viridiplantae > Streptophyta > Magnoliopsida > Fabales > Fabaceae > Cicer > Cicer arietinum. The sequence continues at coordinate 21,269,601 of NC_021161.2, forward strand.
CAAAACAAAATATTAAGTAACCGAGACATTAAGAGATTCCCCATTCTTAACGCCCAGTTAACTTAACAATTTTCAAAACAAAATATTAAGTAACCGAGACATTAAGAGATTCCCCATTCTTAACGCCCAGTTAACTTAACAATTTTCAAAACAAAATATTAAGTAACCGAGACATTAAGAGATTCCCCATTCTTAACGCCCAGTTAACTTAACAATTTTCAAAACAAAATATTAAGTAACCGAGACATTAAGAGATTCCCCATTCTTAACGCCCAGTTAACTTAACAATTTTCAAAACAAAATATTAAGTAACCGAGACATTAAGAGATTCCCCATTCTTAACGCCCAATTAACTTAAACGATTTTCAAAAACAAATATTAAGTAACCGAGACATTAAGAGATTCCCCATTCTTAACGCCCAATTAACTTAAACGATTTTCAAAAACAAATATTAAGTAACCGAGACATTAAGAGATTCCCCATTCTTAACGCCCAGTTAACTTAACAATTTTCAAAACAAAATATTAAGTAACCGAGACATTAAGAGATTCCCCATTCTTAACGCCCAGTTAACTTAAACGATTTTCAAAACAAAATATTAAGTAACCGAGACATTAAGAGATTCCCCATTCTTAACGCCCAGTTAACTTAAACGATTTTCAAAACAAAATATTAAGTAACCGAGACATTAAGAGATTCCCCATTCTTAACGCCCAGTTAACTTAAACGATTTTCAAAACAAAATATTAAGTAACCGAGACATTAAGAGATTCCCCATTCTTAACGCCCAGTTAACTTAACAATTTTCAAAACAAAATATTAAGTAACCGAGACATTAAGAGATTCCCCATTCTTAACGCCCAGTTAACTTAACAATTTTCAAAACAAAATATTAAGTAACCGAGACATTAAGAGATTCCCCATTCTTAACGCCCAGTTAACTTAAACAATTTTCCAAACAAAATAATAAGTAACCGAGACATTAAGAGATTCCCCATTCTTAACGCCCAGTTAACTTAAACGATTTTCAAAAACAAATATTAAGTAACCGAGACATTAAGAGATTCCCCATTCTTAACGCCCAGTTAACTTAAACGATTTTCAGCGTTAGTTGGAATTATTGAAGTAGTGTCAAGACTCTACTTGATGATGGTTTTATAGGGAAACCATGCTGCCAAGGAGGAATGACGTTCCGA
>NC_021161.2:21271297-21274264 GCF_000331145.2 Cicer arietinum
AATATTATTAACTTTGGCTAAAAAGCCTCCGGGCCAAAATCCAAAACACATAAAATACATAAATTGTACTTTAAAATTATGGGTCTTACAGACACAAATGCAGTTATTGGATGCACAAGATTGGTTAAAAACCCTAATTGGACTAGAATAAGCCTAGGGAGGACAAAAATGACCTAAATGTTAATCCAATGACACAAATGAAATTATTTGATGAACAACTTTGGTTAAAAACCCTAATTGGAGTATAATGAGCCTAGGGATGACGAAAATCACCTAAATGTTAATCCAATAACACATACACTCCTATTGCATGCACAAGATTGGTTAAAAACCCTAATTGGACTAGAATAAGCCCAGGGGGGGAGAAAATGACGTAAATTTTAATCCAATGACACCAATGAAGTTATTGGATGCACAAGTTTGGTTAAAAACCGTAATTGGACGAGAATAAGCCTAGGGAGGACGCAAATGACCTAAATGTTCATCTAATGATACAAGAACTCTTATTGGATGCACAAGATTGGTTAAAAACCCTAATTGGACTAGAATAAGCTTAAGGAGGTAGAAAATGACCTAAATGTTAATCCAATGACACAAATGAACTTATTAGATGCACAAGTTTGGTTAAAAACCGTAATTGGACGAGAATAAGCCTAGGGAGGACGAAAATGGCCTAAATGTTAATCCAATGACACAAATGAACTTATTAGATGCACAAGTTTGGTTAAAAACCGTAATTGGACGAGAATAAGCCTAGGGAGGACGAAAATGGCCTAAATGTTAATCCAATGACACAAATGAACTTATTAGATGCACAAGTTTGGTTAAAAACCGTAATTGGACGAGAATAAGCCTAGGGAGGACGAAAATGGCCTAAATGTTAATCCAATGACACAAATGAACTTATTAGATGCACAAGTTTGGTTAAAAACCGTAATTGGACGAGAATAAGCCTAGGGAGGACGAAAATGGCCTAAATGTTAATCCAATGACACAAATGAACTTATTAGATGCACAAGTTTGGTTAAAAACCGTAATTGGACGAGAATAAGCCTAGGGAGGACGAAAATGATCAAAATGTTAATCCAATGACACAAATGAACTTATTAGATGCACAAGTTTGGTTAAATACACTAATTGGACTAGAATAAGCCTAGGGAGAACGAAAATGACCTAAATGATAATTCAATGACACAAATGAAGTTATTCGATGCACAAGATATGTTAAAAACCCTAAATGGACTTGAATAAGCTTAGGGAGGACGAAAATGATCTAAATGTTAATACAACCACACAAACACACCTATTGGATGCACACGATAGGTTCCAAACCCTAATTGGACAAGAATAAACCTATGGAGGACAAAAATGACCTAAATGTTAATCCAATGACACAAATGAACTTATTCGAAGCACAAGTTTGGTTAAAAACCCTAATTGGACTAGAATAAGCTTTGGGAGGACAAAAATGACCTAAATGTTAATTCAATGACACAAATGAAGTTAGTAGATGCACAATATTGGTTAAATACCCTAATTGGACTAAAATAAGCCTAGGGAGGATGAAAATGATCTAAATGTTAATCTAATGACACAAACACACCTATTAGATGCACAAGATTGGTTAAAAACCCTAATTGGACTAGAATAAGCTTTGGGAGGACAAAAATGACCTAAATGTTAATCCAATGACACAAATGAACTTATTCGAAGCACAAGTTTGGTTAAAAACCCTAATTGGAGTATAATGAGCCTATGGATGACGAAAATCACCTAAATGTTACTCCAATAATACATACACTCCTATTGGATGCATAAGATTGGTTAAAAACCTTAATTGGACTAGAATAAGCCGTGGGAGAAAGAAAATGACCTAAATGTTGATCCAACGACACAAACACACCTATTGGATGCACAAGATTGGTTAAAACCCCTAATTGGACTAGAACAAGCCTATGGAGGACGAAAAAGACCTAAATGTTAATCCAAAGACACGAATGAAGTTATTGGATGCACAAGATTGGTAAATACCCTTATTGGACATAGAATAAATACCATAATTGGACTAGAATAAGCCTAGGGAGGAAGAAAATGACCTAAATTTTAATCCAATGACACCAATGAAGTTATCGGATGCACAAGTTTGGTTAAAAACCGTAATTGGACGAGTATAAGCCTAAGGAGGACGCAAATGACCTAAATGTTAATCTAATGATACAAACACTCGTATTGGATGCACAAGATTGGATAAATACCATAATTGGAATAGAATACGCCTAGGGAGGACAAAAATGGCCTAAATGTTAATCCAATGTCACAAACACTCCTATTGGATGCACAAGGTTTGTTAGAAACCCTAATTGGACTAGAATAAGCTTAGGGTGGACGAAAATGGCCTAAATGTTAATCCAATGACACAAATGAATTTATTAGATGCACAAGTTTGGTTAAATACCCTAATTGGACGAAAATTACCTAAATGTTAATCCAATGACACAAACACTCCTATTGGATGCACAAGGATGGTTAAAAACCCTAGTTGACACAAATGAACTTATTAGATTCACAAGATTGGTTATAAACCGTAATTGGACTAGAATAAGCCTAGGTGTAACACCCCGATTTTCAAAGCGAAGGTGTATTTTTTTTTTAAAAGAGATTAAAATAAAACAGAGAAAAACAAATAAGGAAATACCTTTGGATAAATAATTGAGTCATTATAATTTACAAGCAGTGGAAAAGTTTCTCAAAATACGAATCCAAAGTATTTACACTTCAAAAGGTGGTACATAGACCCCATCATAAATAACATGTCAAACAGACAATATTAGTATAGGTACAGTTTTCCAAAATAAAATAACTGCAACCCAAAAAGAAAGGTGTCTAGTCCCTATACATCAACCTAATCTGATCATTCTACCAAAAAAACTATACACCCTGAGTGATCTCCACGCGCCCCGCGAGATC
>NC_021161.2:21275943-21286738 GCF_000331145.2 Cicer arietinum
ACACGCCAAATACGATGAACACACATCAACATAATAAATTTCATTTATTCAAAATCTTACATACGTGAGGTAAATTCATTTTTCCCAAAAGAATACTCCAATCCTAACAAAATTCGTTTCCACACAACCACAGATAAGGCCCTAGATGCAAACTAAAAGTTTGGAAGGAGCCCTTACCTTAACTTTAGCTCTAACGTGCGATTACAGCACCGTGAGTGAATCCGATAAATTTTCCGCTCGCAAGGCCGCTTCCAAAATTGGTCCACTAGCACCGTAGCACGGAGGTGAGCAACCTTCCCTTCTATCACTTCTTGAAACGAAGTTTAGATCTACGTGAAACGGGGAGGTTTGTGTTTGAATCCCTAATACCGTTTTTCATCGTTTTCGAATCAAAGAGGAAGAATGAAGTTGAGTAATCTTCTCTCTTACACTCACCACACCTTGGGTTTCTAATCTTGAAGAAAAGGAACGAAAAAGAAAGCAAAACCAAGAAGAATAAGAAATGCATTTCGCGTAGGCACGGGAGGAAGAAGATGGAAATGCTTTTCCTTTCCTTTTCCTTCCTTCTATTTTCCTTTCTTCCTATTTCCTTTTCTCTCTTTTCTATTTCTTTTCCTTTTCTTTCCAAACAACTAGGTATATAAATATATATATATATATTACTTTTAACAAATATCTCAAAATATCTAGATATTTGTTAAATTACAATTTCACCCGCAACGCATTAAATTCTCCGTAAAAGATTCACCGCACTTAATTTAATTTATTTATCGACGAGTAATTCTAAACGGCATCGAAATAGCTTTTTGATCATATAAACTCCAACATAAACTCCAAAATATTATTAACTTTGGCTAAAAAGCCTCCGAGCCAAAATCCAAAATACACAAAAACACATAAAGTATACTTTAAAATTATGGGTCTTACACTAGGGAAGACAAAAATGATCTAAATAATAATCTAATGACACAAACACATCTATTGGATGCACAAGATTGGTTAAAAACCATAAATTGGACAAGAATAAGCCTAGGGAGGACAAAAATGACCTAAGTGTTAATCCAATGACACAAATGAAGTTACTGGATGCACAAGATTGGTTAAAAACCCTAATTGGACTAGAATAAGCCTAGGAAGGATGAAAATGACCTAAATATTCATCCAATGAGACAAACACACCTATTGGATGCAGATGATTGGTTAAAAACCTTAATTAGACAAGAATAGGCCTCATGGGGAGGAAAATGACCTAAATGTTAATCCAATGACACAAATGAAGTTACTGGATGCACAAGATTGGTTAAAAACCTTAATTGGACTAGAATAAGCCTATGGATGATGAAAATTACCTAAATGTTAAACCAATGATACAAACACACCTATTGGATGCACAAGATTGGTTAAAAACCCTAATGGGGCAAGAGTAGGCCTAGTGAGGACGAAAATGTCCTAAATATTAATCCAATGACACAAATGAACTTATTAGATGCACAAGATTGGTTAAAAACCCTAATTGGACATGAATAAACCTAGGATGGACGAAAATGATCTAAATGTTAATCTAATGAAACAAACACACCTATTGGATGCACAAGATTGGTTAAAAACCCAAATTGGACAAAGATAAGCCTAGGGAGGACAAAAATGACCTAAGTGTTAATCCAATGACACAAATGAAGTTATTCGATTCACAAGATTGGTTAAAAACCCTAATTGGACTAGAATAAGCCTAGGGAGGACTAAAATGACCTAAATGTTAATCCATTGACACAAACACACCAATTGGATGCACAAGATTGATTAAAAACCCTATTTGGACAAGAATAAGCCTAGGGAGGACGAAAATGACCTTAATGTTAATCCAATGACACAAATGAACTTATTAGATACACAAGTTTGGTTAAAAACCATAATTACAGTAGAATAAACCTTAGGATGACGAAAATCACCTAAATGATAATCCAATGACACAAACACTCCTCTTGGATGCACAAGAATTGTTAAAAACCCAAATTGGACTAGAATAATCCTAGTGAGTAAAAAACTACATAACTGTTAATCCAATGACACCAATGAAGTTATTGGATGCACAAGTTTGGTTAAAAACCATAATTGGACTAGAATAAGCCTAGGGAGGACGCAAATGACCTAAATGTTAATCTAATGATACAAACACTCGTATTAGATGCACAAGATTGGTTAAAAACCCTAATTGGACTAGAATAAGCTTTGGGAGGACAAAAATGACCTAAATGTTAATCCAATGACACAAACACACCTATTGGGTGCATAAGATTGGTTAAAAACCCTAATTGGACTAGAACAAGCCTAGGGAGGATGAAAATGACCTAAATGTTAATCCAATGACACGAATGAAGTTATTGGATGCCCAAGATTGGTTAAAAACCTTTATTGGACAAGAATAAGCTTAGGAAGGACAAAAATGACCTAAATGTTCATCCAATGACACAGTGGCGACTTCTTGAAACAATTTTCAAAATAAAAAAATATTCAATTTTTTCAAATTACAAAAATAATATGTATATATATATATGTATATAATTAATTAATATAATTCATAAAAATACATAAATACAAATTTTAAATTACAATAAAATTTTAAATTACATAATTCATTTATAAAAAAATATCACTAATTTTAAAAAAATTACGATAAAATTAATGTCAAAGGTGGCCTCCAATAGCAAATTACCGAGATTTTCTCACACGTACGGGATTTTGACGACGTCTTGGTACATCACAAGTTTGTTGTTGTTGTTGTTCTTCTTCTTCTTCTTCTTCTTCTTGATCTTCGTCTTCTTGCTGTTGAGGATGTCTAGGAGGAAGTGCTGCAGAAGAACTACTTCCACTTGGATATTTGATTCAACGGAATATATGCATTCCCAAATCTTGGAATCTGAAAGCTTTGTTGACACATATTTTTCAGTAATTGGATAGCAGACTCAGGTGTATTATAACGAGTGTTGAACGTGTTATACAACAATTCCTCTTCGCTTGATGCAAAGGATAGTCGACGATTGTGTTCTTGATGTGGTTGTTGGTTGTCAAAATTAAATTGTTCCCCTAGCGTGAATCCATAAGATTGATGTGGTGTGTGGGTAAAAGTATGAGGAGGCGGTTGAGTGTTAGGAGGTGTTGGTATATAATATTGATTTTGTTGTGTTGTGTTGGACATTGATTCCTGAAAAAAATGTTGGCTAGATTGTCGTGGAGGTTGGGGTGGATTGACACGAGGATCAACCAATTGGTTTTCTACAGAAATAAATCGTTTAGAATTTTGACAAAACCAAACCATGTAGAATATGATTCTCTCGTTCATTCCACTCTTTGTTCTCATTTTTGTAGAATAATGCCCAACTATAGTCAACTTGTTTATGCAAATCTACCTTATGATACTTTTTTATCTTCCTCAGGGGATGTGGAATTTCTTAAGGTAGTCCAAATTGTAGTTTCACTCTATCGGTTTGATACATTTCTATTATCTAGAAACAAATCAAATATGTAGATGTATTCCATAGCCAATTGTCTTCTGGATTATTGTATGTTAGACGTAGGTAGGACCTCTAGAGAAACTGATATATAACAAGTTTGTTAGTAATATATGCATAAGAAGAAATAAAATAATAGAAATAAAGTAATATTAGAATATATTATAACGTTAATGTAAATACAATCCTCATTGCTTATGCACTTGTGGAAACAAAAATACAATTCCCATTGCTTATGCACTTGTGGAAGGTGAGACAAGGGGGGTGCTTGGAGCTGTTTTTTGAAAAATCTAAAAAGGTACGTAACACCTCAAGTCGACGTTTGTTTGATTTCAGATAGACATGAATCCATTAAAAGTGCTTATAATAATCCAAATAATGGTTGGCATGATCCTCCGCCAACACATGTGTACTACATCCAACACATTGCACAAAATTTCATGAGAGAGTTCAAGGACAAGGAACTTAAAAGAAAATTTGTTTGTATGGGTAATGATCTAATTCTTCTTAGTATATTTTCCACTTATCACTTTATAATAGTTGATAACTTTTACATCACTTATAATAGGATATGCATTAAATGAGCCACCATTCAGATATTACCACAATGAAATCATGATGGAAAATCCAGAGGGTTTAAGATTGATCGATAATATCCCCCCAGAACAATGGACTATGGCGTATTCTCAAGATCGACGATGGGGACACATGGCAACAAACATTTTTGAGTCAATCAATGCAATGCTCAAGGGTACACGCAATCTCCCAATCACTGCTTTGGTACAATCAACATACTATAGATTGAGAGTTTTATATGCAGAAAGGGGACAACAACATCAGGCATCATTAGCTTATGGTCGAGTATACACAGACAATTGCATGGAAAAGATTAAATATGAAGTTGATAAATCTAATACTCACCAAGTCATACAATTCGATCGAATTGTTATTCTTTCATGGTGCATGAAACAACAAACCCAAGAGAGGTGCGACCAATTGGTCATTTTGAAGTCAACCTTCAAAGAAAATGGTGTGATTTTGGAAAATTTCAGACTATACACGTTCCTTGTTCACATGTCATAGCTGCATGTTCTTACGCTCGTCAAAACTATTTAGTGCTTCTACCTGACGTGTACAAGCTTGTTAATGTATTTAACATCTACAAAGAAGAGTTTCCACCTATACCCTATGAAAGATATTGGTCCACATATGAAGGTGAAACATTCTTGGCACCTTTTCTTTTTTGTGTATTTTGGTCCAATATTTGATGAAGTGTCATTTTTTAAAGCCGCACTACACCATTTATGATTATAGATTTCAGGTACAAATGTTGCACCACGAGATCTTGAGGCATAGTGTGACTTAAATAATTGTAAATAAAATAAAATTTTATCAAATTTTGGACCAAAATTCTATTTGAGGGACCAACACTGGGGAGAAATAAAATGGAGGGACTACTTTTGCGATTCAGTTAAAATAAAGAGACCAAAACTGCAATTAAACTTATATATTATTGGGTTTTTGAATTTTTGATGCAAAGAAGCGGATAAGTAAATCTTAAAGGAGTCCTTGTTCAACCTTTATGTGTAATTTTTTTCTTCCTTTGTTTTTTTCATCAAACATTAGGAGTAATTTACTTATTGATTAGGGCATAGATTTATCTCCTTGAATCTATATAATTAAAAAATTTATATACTATTTATGAAATTATAAAATATTTGACTTTTCCTATTTTTGTTCTTAATAATTGTATGTTACTAATCAATATATAATTGAACTTAGGTATTACTTTGTTATTAGCAAATAGGTTGTAATAACCGAAACTAATATAGATGTTTGTGTTTCAATATTGATATAGAAATATAAAATATTAACATATGTCATTAGTAATTAATTTTCCTAAACGCTTTGAGTAACAAGTTAGACCATTTAAGGGATTGGGGGTCATTGTTATGTAAAAAGGAATTTGAGCTAAAGAGTTGTTTAGTACAATGGGTTAATTAGATGTATTCAAATATATTCGATTGTTAATATAGTGGGTTGATAATTATATAGTGAAAATGAGGTGATTTGAATCTCTAATCGTTTTTCTCATAACTTTTATCTTGTTAATTTTATTTCCTTTGTACTCAAACAACCCATTATTAAAGTTTGTATTCAGCTAAATATTTATAAGTTATCATATCATGTCTGATTTCAGTATTTGATAAACCAACATGATGTGATAAATTACATATAATACATATCATATCTTTATTTACATTCTAACAAATAAAATATGTTTATTTGGTTACTCATAATTTTATATTTAAAATTTAAATTTTTTATTTAGTAATTTCAATGGATAGTTTTAATATAAAACTATTTCAATATTTATTTAACTTTTTAGTTAATTTATAATATTTAAAATATAATTGTTCACAATGATAATTTTATTATTTAAATATAATATATATTATATCATATAATAATGATATGTGTATCAAATACATCACAAAATAAAATTTTATCATGTTGGTTGTCATGTGTGTATGTCAAACACATGATATAATAATGTTTATCCTGTCTGTATCCTATCATATATTATCATATCCTTATCCAGTTTTAAATTATATCTTATCTCTTTATATCATGTGCATCAAACAGACCCTATAATTTTAGGGAAAATGTTTTTGTTGATTTTACTTTTTTTTTTTTTTTAGAACTTAAAATTTGGGTTGTGTACATATTGAACATGTTACTTGAAAGACAAGAAAATAAACACTCCAAATTTAATTTAAAAGTGCCGAACTCTAAATTAGAAAGGGGAAAATTAATTTTTGTGGGGATTGAGAAATTTAATTTAAAAGTGCCGAACTCTAAATTAGAAAGTAGGAAATTAATTTTTGTTGCGATTGTGTTATGTACTACGCCAAAAATGACATTTAATAGCGCTCATTTTACAGCGCTTGGTAAATACAAGCGCTGTTGTAAGTATATTTTAAAAATAACAGAGCCTTTTACAACGCTTTTTTGACAAGCGCTGTGAAAAAAAACGCTGTTGTAGGGTCATATAGCGTTTGCACATAATGTTATAAGGCTTTTACAGCACTTTTCGCAAAAGCGCTGTAAAATGAAGCGCTTTCGCGTATTATTTTACAACGCTTCTTTCACAAGCGCTGTAAACTACATGCGCTTTCAATCAATTTAACTACATATTACAACGCTTTTTGTACAAGCGCTGTAAAATACATGCACTTTCAAATATTAGAACTACCTACTACAACGCTTTTTTTACAAGCGCTGTAAAATACATGCGCTTTCAATGAATTTAACTACCTATTACAGCGCTTTTTGTACAAGCGCTGTAAAATACAGGCGCTTTCAAATAAATATAATTTACTTTTAAAACAAATTTACGAACCCTCATCACCTCTACTCTAGGAACCTTCATATCCTCTACGTACTGTGCAGCCATCTACGTTGTCTCATGTATTTTTTAATTTGTTTTTGTCAAAAAATCTTTAGTTTTTTAATAATTGAAAACTAAAAATTGTTATATATATATTAAATCTCTTTTTTATGAAATTTGTTGACCTGTTCTGTTTTGAAATCTTTTCTGTTTTGAAATTGTTATTAGATATGTTGATATTGGTTTCTATTTGAAACTTGTTGATATGTTTTGAAAGCTTATTATTTTTGTAACTGCATTTATATAGGTCGTATAATATGGATAGGAAATGGATGTCTGCCAATCGATTGTCAAAAGAGTATGAAAATGGAGTGAAAGAGTTTGTTGAGTTTGCAGAGAATGCAAAAGATCCAAATAGAGTCGTTTGTCCTTGTTTAAAATGTTGTTTTGGAAAACCTGTTAGAGAAGATGAATTAGAAGGACATCTAGTATGTAATGGAATTGATCAAAGCTACACATGTTGGATAAGACATGGTGAGAAAAAAAAAGGAAACATTAATTTTGAGAATAGTTCGACATATGCTTCAACTGACTTCGATACAGATACATATGAGCCGGACCGAGTTGATGAGATCGCAAAAGCAGTTGAAGAAGATCTTCGAGATTGTCCTAAAATGTTTGAAAGTTTGTTGAGTGATGCAGAGAAAGAATTATATAATGGTTGTACTAAATTCACAAGACTGTCAGCGATATTAAAGTTGTACAACTTAAAAGCGAGTAATGGATGGTCTGATAAAAGCTTTACAGAATTATTAACACTCATAAAAGATATGTTGCCAGATGATAATGAACTTCCCAGTCGAACCTACGAGGCTAAACGGATTTTGTGTTCTATTGGAATGAGTTACGAAAGGATTCATGCGTGTCCTAACGATTGCATTTTATTTCGAAACGAATATGAACTACTTAAGGCGTGTCCAAAATGCAATGTCTCTCGATATAAGAAGAAAGAATCTACTCCAGCAAAAGTCGTGTGGTATTTTCCTATAATACCAAGATTTAGGCGCATGTATCGCAGTGAAGAAGATTCAAAACACTTGACATGGCATGCAGATGAAAGAATTAGAGATGGAATGTTTCGACACCCTGCAGATTCCCCACAATGGGCAAAAATTGATCACGAGTATCCTGAATTCGGGATAGAGTCAAGAAATCTAAGACTTGCACTTTCTACTGATGGAATGAATCCACATGGTCTTCAAAGCATCTCACATAGCACGTGGCCTGTGATTTTGGTAATATATAACCTACCTCCATGGTTATGTATGAAGCGTAAGTTTATGATGTTGTCTCTGTTAATTTCTGGACCCAAACAACCGGGGAATGATATCGACGTATACTTGACTCCTCTAATCGAAGATTTAAAAAGTATGTGGGAGACAAGTGTGGAAGTTTATGATGGGTATAGGAAAAAGTGTTTCAATTTGAGGGCTATGTTGTTCGGCACAATTAATGATTTAGGTAAAGCTCCTTTAGCACTAACTGGAGATCAAATACTTGAAAAAGTACAAGGTTTGACCAATAAATTTGGCAAACCTTTTGCGGGAGAGCTGGTCAAAACTGGGTGGAAGAAAAAGTCAATTTTCTTTGAATTGCCATATTGGAAGTCATTGTATGTAAGACATTTCCTCGATGTGATGCATATTGAAAAAAATGTATTTGATAGTGTTATTGGTACGTTACTCAATGTTCCAGGAAAGTCTAAAGATGGCATCAACGCAAGATTGGACTTGGTCGATAAGGGAATAAGAAATGAATTGGGTCCCGTAAAGAAAGGAAATCGCACATATCTACCTCCAGCCGCTCATACTCTATCTAGAAAGGAAAAAATTGTTTTATGTAAATTTCTACACGAAGTTAAAGTTCCAGAAGGATACTCTTCGAACATTAAAAATTTGGTTTGTATGAAAGACCTCAAGTTAAAAGGTTTGAAGACCCATGATTGTCATATTCTAATGGAGCATTTGCTACCAATAGGTATACGTTCCATTTTATCTGAAAAATTTCGACTAGCCTTAACTAGATTATGTTTCTTCTTCAGGGAAATTTGTAGTAAAGTGGTCTACCCTCATAAATTACCGACATTGCAGAGGGAAATTGTTGTTACTTTGTGTGAGCTTGAAATGTATTTCCCACCCTCGTTTTTTGATATAATGGTTCACCTTACTGTTCATCTAGTTAAGGAGACACAACTTTGTGGGCCAAATTATATGATATTGATGTATTCGATATAATGATACATGAAAATATTAAAAGGGTACGTAAAAAGTAGAAGTCGACCAGAAGGTTGTATTGCTAAACGGTACATTGTTGAAGAAGCTGCTGAATTTTGTACTAAATATCTGTCCAATGTTGAATCCATAGGGCTTCCCATGTCTCGTCATTCGGGAAGAATATCAGGAGAAGGAATAATTGGAAGGAGACTACTGACTATATCAAGGACAGAATAGGAGCAGGCACAATTGTATGTTCTGCACAATGATGATGAGGTTCAACCGTATGTTACAATACACATGGATCAGTTATCTCGTTTGAACATGAATAGGAATCAAAAATTGGATAACTCGAGAGCATAATCAAAGTTTTATAACATGGTTAAAAAATCACATAAAGTCAAAATTTGATATAGACCCCGGATCAATTTCACAGAGATTGAGTTGGCTAGCAAATGGTCCGAGCTTACATGTCTTTTCTTACACTGGTTATGTTATTAACGGCTACACATTTTATACCAAACAACAAGATGATCAAACCACTATGCAAAATAGCGGAGTCACTCTCGTAGCTGAAGCGATGCATGTCTCAAGTGCAAAAGACAAAAACCCAATATATGCAAATCTATCATATTTTTGGGGTTATCAATGTTTCGTGTTCCCATTTTTGTTTGCAAGTGGGTCGATAATAATAATGGCGTTCGGATTGATGGGTCAAGATTCTTGCTTGTCGATTTTAATAGGGTGGGATACAAAGAAGAGCCTTTTATTTTAGCGTCACAAGCTCAACAAGTGTTTTATGTCACTGATCCTTCTGATGATAAATGGTATGTTGTCCTATCGACCAATAAAATAAGTGATGATAACAATAATGATGAAGATGTTGGTAATGATCTTTTATTTGCAACATCACAACAACCACATGAAATTGATTCAACTGATGATGGTTTATATCTTAGTGATGATCATGATGAGGGAATTTGGATTAATCCACCGTTTCATATTGTAAATGGACAAACAAATGTGAATCCCACCAAGAAAAGAAGAAGAGAATCTTAATGTACATGTTTAATTGTTCTATATAAGCCATGCATGTAATCTGAACTGTGTTATTGTAAATATACATGTAATCTGAATTGAGTGTTTTATACTAAGTTCTGATTAATTTATTTTCTGCTTATATTTAGCTTGATTTGAGTGTTTTATACCAAGTTCATGTAACAATGAGTGTTTTATATTTAGCTTGATTTACATGAACTGAGCTGAATATAAATTAGTAATTTACATGAACTGAACTGAATTGAACAGAAAGATTCTCTTTTGCTCAGTGCATATATATAGATTCTTCAGAAGTTCTCATTTCTAATAATTCATCATCTCCTAAAGTATTGTGATAAAGACAATGATAACATTGTTTTTAATCCAATAAACAATGATAACAATGTTTTTAATGTCATCTCAGCCCAAATAAACCAAACACACAAAATAAAATAAAGAGACATTTTACAGCGCTTATTTGAAAAAGCGTTGTAAAAGGCTTTAAAAATAACATTCATCAGACACCTAACAGGACCTTATCTAACAAGATTTTCTTCAAACACCTTGTACGCATCATAGGAATC
>NC_021161.2:21287145-21288425 GCF_000331145.2 Cicer arietinum
TTTGGGTTGGGATGACATTAAAAACAAGGAGGTCTTTTACAGCGCTTTTACAAATAAGCGCTGTAAAAGAGCCTTTTAAAATTAACATAATGAGACCCTTTACAGCGCTTATTTGAAAAAGCGTTGTAAAAGGCTTTAAAAAAACATTCATATAACATAATAAAACACGGAGGTCTTTTACAACGCTTATTGGGAGATGCGTTGTAAAAGAGCCTTTTAAGAATTTAAATAAAGACGCCTTTTAGAGCGCTTTTCAAACAAGCACTGTAAAAAGGCTTATAAAAAGCGCTGTAAAAGTGTTACGTATATATAACAGTTACCTCTTCAGTTTCCTCTTCATTACGTAACCTTCATCTCAACCTTCATTTCTTCTCTTCTTTTGCAAACCCTATCATCCCGTCCTTTACGAACCTTATTTCCACGATCATCTCCTTCATTTCGAACCTTATTTCCATCCAAGATCATCTCTCCCATTTCACACAATATATTTTCATTGAAATACGTAACCCTCATTACGTATTTCTTCAAACCGTATTTCTGTGAACTATATTTCTGTGGACTTTCTGCAAACCCTCTTTTCTTCGCATTTCGTCTTTCTTCGAACCCTCATTATTCAGGTATTGATGTTATTGATTTTTTATAATCATTAAAATGCATGTTGAGCTTGTTTAAGATATACTGATACTGATATGTACTTAGAATAATGCATGATGCATGTTGAGCTTGTTGATGTTATACTAAACTGCATGTTGAACTTGTTGTAGTTAAATGGATACAAACAAAGATTTAGAATGTCAAAATGAAGAAGTTGGCACCTCTAAGACTTATGAAAATGAAGTCAAACATGGTGCAACTATCTTGCAAAAAGTCATTAAAGCAAGGAGTAATGGCATCAAGTTTGAGGTTATACTATACTATACTCTGTTTGTTGTGTATTTTTTATCTTTTTTTAATAGCATGTACTTACTATATGAGTTTATTAGGTTGACTGGAATGAGAGTGGTCAGCCTAATAAACTCTTTTGTCATTTATAATTTTTTTTCATTGAAATACTTTACTTATAATTTTGTTCATTGCAGACTACTTTTGTTCTTGATGAGGAACGAAAGAGATATGTTTTGAGAGTTGCTGGGAAAATCCATCGGGGATTTAGATCACATCTCTCTAATTTCTATCTAAAAGATAGAGAAGGAAACACAAATGCTGAAGCTGCAAAAATATATAAACATTATATATAAAATGAGGAATGGAGTGCATTTGTTTCCAAACGTTTGGACCCC
>NC_021161.2:21289438-21290401 GCF_000331145.2 Cicer arietinum
TATGTAATTACTTATGTATTAAACAAACTTATATATTAACCGTACTTATGTTTTAACTATTTGATTTAGGGTGTCACTACATGCGTGCTATACTTGTCCTCGCCTACTCATCGGAAGGTGGGAAAAGGAAAATTGTACAATACTTTGGGAGAAGTATTGCACAATACTCCGATCCCTACGAGCCATGTCAAAGTATCACATGTTGTTGCTTTCGAACCAACTGCACCGTTGCCGATACCAGAAAACGATGGAGATATGCAGTTATTGGGCGAAGCTATTGGTAGTTACGTGGCATGGCCCACCCACCTTGTTGCCCCCGAAAAAAAGATTCCCAGAAACAAATCAATTACATCTCCCGAAAAGGTTTGTCACATTTATTCCCTAAGGTTTGTCATTTTTTCAGATTCAATAAACTAACATTTAACCTCATTTTTGTAGATCCAATTAAATAAACCACCCGCACAGTCAAAAAGAGCCAGCAAACCTCCAACATTGGAGGGTAATAGGGCTCCCAAACTACAAAGGCTGAAGGGTAATAAAGCTGCCAAAATTGCAGCAAGAAAACTGGATCGGGGAAAATCGGTCGCTGCTGCCCATGTTCCTAAAATAAGTCAGCCACACCTTGCTAAACATAGGGCGTGTCTTGACATCCAAGTAAAAAAGAACATGGACAACAACGACGATTCGTGCATCATATCGATGAATAAAGCTATATTCGGAGATGAGTATGATGAATTTCTCGAAAAGGAGCACATATACGAACTTCTCAACCATAAGGAGCTTAGTGCTACTGTCATGTCCTTGTACATAAGGTAAAAAATATTTTTAATTGCATTTATTGGTAATTAATTAAATGTATTGGTAATTAATCTAGTTTAAAATTTTCATTGAAGGTTTTTGTATGAGAAGGTCGTGTGCACGAGGAAATTGTCAAATAAATACTCATTCTTGTCTCCGCATAAG
>NC_021161.2:21290631-21304002 GCF_000331145.2 Cicer arietinum
ATATATATATATAAATAATGTGTTTGTTCATGCTATAATAATCACATTTATTCATTCGATAGTGCCTTACAAGTTTTTCGAGCTCAAAGAGGTGCTACAGTGTCGAAGCAAAAGTCTAATAACATCACATGGATCCCAATAAAGGTTTGAAATATATGCCTTTAAATTTTCATTTACAAATATATGCCTTTACGATTAATGCACAAATATTTTATTGACTTATATGTTTTTATTTTACAGTGCCCTCGTCAAACAAACAACATCGATTGTGGGTACTACGTATTGAGATTCATGAAGGAGATTATTAACAAGAATAAAACTATTATCCCAGAAACGGTACGGTATTTTCATTATATGATTTTCATATATAATTAAATTATCTATATATTTGATACTAACTTAATATAATATGTTCAATTTTTATATTGCAGTACTTTGACAATTTCAGTCCATCATATTCTGATGAAGATCTAATGGAATTAAAGGAAGAATGGTGTCAGTATGTGCTTGAAATGCAAATTATTTGATTTTCTGGGAAATAGCATGTTGCTGGGCAATGGATCTAAATATTATATGGTAGCTTGAGCATATTCTGTATATTCTGTTAGTTATTATATGTATATGATCATAGGACACAATATATGAACATGCATATGAATATGTAGTTAATTAGGTTGTAAATTAGGTTCAATGTATATGTAGTTAATTAGGTTGTAAATTAGGTTATATATATGTATCTGAATGTAGTTAATTATGTTGTAAATTACAGAGTTACAGAGTTACATATATGTTAATTAAGTTACAAAGTTCTGTTTTTTGTCTACTGATTGTGTGAATGCTTATGGTATTTGAATATGTTTTGTTGTTGTGTGAACTGATTGTGAACTGATTCTGGATCAAAATAATTTTGGATAAAAAGATAAAAGACAGCGCTTTCTAAAAAAAATGCCATAAAAAGCTATAAAGCGCTTTTTCAAAAATTTAATTTACAACGTTAAAAAAAAAAAACACACACATTTTACAGCGCTTTTTTGAAAAAGCGCTGTAAAATTCATATGTTGGGTTTACATTTTACAGCGCTTTTTCTATAAAGCGCTGTAAAATGCATACCCATAATTCATATATTTGGTGTACATTTTACAACGCTTATTCGAATAAGCGCTGTAAAATGTGCACCCAATATATTTATTATGGGTATGCATTTTACATCGCTTTTTCAAATAAGCGCTGTAAAATGCTCATAATTCATATATTTGGTGTGCATTTTACAGCGCTTATTCGCAAAAGCGCTGTAAAATGTGCACCCAATATATTTATTATGAGTATGCATTTTACAGCGCTTTTTCAAATAAGCGATGTAAAATGTGCAAAACAAGCGTGCATTGCATCTACATGATTTATAACGCTTTTTTAAAAGCGTTGTTGTATCTTTTACAGCGCGCGATTCTACAACACTTGTTTTTTTGAAAAAGCGCTGTAAATGGATTAAAAAAAGCGCTGTAAAATGTCATTTTTGGCGTAGTGAATGAGTTGATTTCAAGAAAGTGAATTTGAATTGACATTAGAACGTCTACAAGTTATTAAAGTTGTGAAATTTTCATGAGTAAAAAAAGTTTCAGTTTGAAAGTAATGTATTTGAGAAATGACATGGTTTGATTTTACTCTAAAGTTGTAGTTGAGAAAAGAAAAATTTGATTATATTAAGTCTGTTTTAAATCAAAATTTGAAAGTTAGAATTTTTATGTTAAGTGTATAATTTTGGAATGAAATGTTTAAGGGATTTACGTGGTTGTGGAATAATAACTCTTTCAGTCTCGAAACAAAATCAAAATTATTAACACCGAGTTAGCTCTGGGAAGAATTCTGAAAAATTCTTTTTATGCATATCAAAATTTTTCTGGGAAAGAGATGAGATAACAAAGAGGTCATGACAAATTTTTTGGGAATTTAAAAAAAACAAAGTATTGAGTTATAATTTGGTTTATCTCAAAAAGAATTAAGAATTTTAAATTAGTATAAATTTTCTTTAGAATCAAGATGTTAGAAAATATTTCCTTTGATTTTAAATATAGTATGAGTTGATAGTTTTTGGGATGATTATTGTCAAACTTTTTAATAAAGGTTTCAAGGTTTTAATTAAAGTGCCAAGACTTTTAAGTTTTATAGTGAAGTTGAAATTCAGTAATGAATCTTCAATTTTTATAAACAAAGTTTGTATCCTTGTGCCTAAAATCAAGAGTTTAGCCTTTGATTTGAAAGTTTCCAGCTATATATATGAACTAGTTATGTGTGTTAGTAAACTCTTGATTTCGAGCAAATCTTTTATTAGATCCTAGGTTCGCGTGTGAAAAGTTTAGAGATTGTAAAAGGCTATTTCAAAGAATAAAGTGTTGAAGAAATATTTTATTCAAGTTTTAAAAATAATGTTTAGTTAACATTTATTTAAAAGAAACTTCAATATTATTTTGATGACGAGAAAACTCGTTTGGGTGAAAAACAAAATGGTCGAGCTTTATTTTTGTTTTGTTGTCATTGTTATAGATTCGAGGTAAAAAATAATTTTGATTAATTATGTTCTTCGTAAAATGTAGTAATTTTATAATTTTGAAATGATTGAAATTGAGTTAAAATTGATTATGAAATGTTTTAATTCTTGAGGCTGAAGTGTATTCCTCAAGAAGATGATTTGAAAACTTGACTTGAATATAACCTAAAGATTTGTTTCATACAAAAGTAGATGAAAATTATGAAATAGAAGTTGGAAAAATTTGTGCATGTGTTGATTCAAGCTATAAAATGGTTTTTAACTTTAGGTTGATGTTTGGTTCAAAATTAACTTTGAGGTTTGGAAAGTATTGATCTAGTTTGTTAAACAAAAGTCGATTTGGTCGTGTGGTATGCTTTGCATGAATGTTCACAAAATCTCTTGGTTGATGATTGATTTAATAGTGAAATTTATAAACTCTCGAAAAGTTGAGAAAAGAAAAAGTTAGAAAGAAAACAAACCCGAAAGGTATTTTAGGTGGTGAGACCGAGGAGTGGATTAGGGAATTAGGGACCAAATTTTGACTTAGCCATTTTACTCATTAATGGTTAAGAAGAGAAGAAGGACTTAGAGCTTTGGATAAATTTGTGTAGCAAAGCTTTGCTATGTAGAGAAGTGCTATAGGGCACATTTCACTTTTAGTGTAACATATGTAGCTTATATTTGATTAATGCAAACAACACGATGTAGTTAGTGGATCAACTATACTCAGTAGCTTTCATTTAAGTGTATTGTAATCAACTTATGGGTAGTCAAGTTATCACTTTTGAAATTCTCATCGTTGTATATAATTTAATGTAAAAATTTACATTTCAAATAAAAAAGTTTGATTTTTAAAATCTTCATTTTCAATGAGTTGTCAATAAATTTATTTTAAATGATTTTTTAGAAATATTTTATTTAGAAAAACAAGAAAAAAATTACTGAAAAAAAATCGAGGTGTAATAATGAAAATATGGAATCAAATACGTTTTAACTTGAAACTACTACCTTTATTCCATCTGACCTAACACCCTTTATTCGACCTATTATTCCCTTTGGCTTTCCGAGCTAAAATGAATTTGTATTGGTATTTATTAATAAAGTGCACTCTTATTCCTAATGAATTTTCTGATCAGTGGGATGAATGTCTTCTTTTCGTCTCAAACTATCTCAACAAAAAATATGGAGTATGGAATACACTTGGCTCAAAGGAACACCATAGTTTTCAAACAAACTATTGAAATCCTATACCTTAGAAAATGATTCCTCTCCTGGATGTTCCTACTGCAGCGACTGCATGTAAGACTGACTTTTATGAATTTAATGTTGCTACAACTTCATTTGCACCGCGACATTTTTTCACTAAGGAAAAATTCGACAAGTTAACTGCGAAGAATGAGGCATTTATGGAAACATCGACTAAAAGACATGAAGATATTACTTGGGGTCTATTTATACCATTTTGTAATTATACTTCTTTCTTTCTTTTCACTTTCTACTATATCAAACAAGATGAAAATATGTGAAAAAAAATAATAAGAGAAGAAAAATGTTTTAAATTTTCTATCATTCCGTTTTTACTCTTACCATAAGGACAAGTTTTGAAAAATATTCTTTTACTTTTTCTTCAATTTTTAATGTCAATAACAATTAACTTAAGCAATTTATTATTTATTTTAAGTATTTTAGAGTTTAAAATAAAGTCATATATACCCATTTTATACTAGCTTTAAAATTTTGGTCAAAGAATCAATGAAGGTTGGATCTAATAAAAAAGCAAAACTCTCACAACCATGATTAACCGTATTTCGAACTCCCACTGGAGAATATATGTTTACATTTAGTGTTCATCAATACTCAAACATGATTACTCCTAGTCTCGGAAACCAAAACAATCTTTGGCCAAAGTATTTAATGGATTCTCTAATATATCATTCTGATATAAGACACTTCAAAATTAAATATTAATTTTTTCTTTAATATCTACATAGTTCTTTCCAAATTAATATTGAAATTCACACCAATGTGTGTGTTTTGCATCACATAAAACAAAGATCAATGTATTTCATCCTTTTCATTAAGGTGAGTTGAGAGGGCAGGAGATGAGATGAGATGACTTTGAAAAAAGAAAAGGATGAAATGAAAAAAAGGGGGTTTTGGGGGAATTTATTTTCTTTATAATAAAAAATCACTCTAATTTAGAAAAGTCAAAAATTGTAGCATTGAAGGAGAATCTTGGAGAGCTTGAATTAATTCTCCAAACTCAAACTCAATCTCAATCTATGTTGTTATAATATTGTTATATAAAAAATTCAACAATTTGATGTTAGCGTTCGAAAAAAGTCAACAAAGAAAACAATTATATGAAGGCACGAAGATCAAAGATCGAAAGATCTAATTTGAGTCCTAGATTTGAAGGTGCAAACACGAGAAGGGGGATTGAATTGTGTTTGCCTAAGTTGATAACTTTTTCATAATTTGATTATAACTGATTCGAATTTGACGATTTACTTGAAGTAGAAACAATAACAAAACTAAGGAATGCAGGAGTAAAGTGAAATAATTGATTTATCCTAGTTCACCACTAACTTGGCTAAATCCAGTCCCATCACTTAGAAAGATTTAATTCACTAATTCAACAACTTGAATTACACAACACCTGATCCTCCAAGTTAGTCTTCTCCACACTATTTGACAACCCCAAATTGTTGAAGGCACACTAACACCACTATCGGATTTGATTACACGGGTTTGGAACTTGAGTAATTGCTTCTAAGAAGCTGATTTGACACAATGATTTTTCACTCTACAACACTTAGAGTATTTTGCTTTGAACGAGTGCATAGCCTGAACATAAAATCTTCAACTTTGAATACTTATAAAATTGAGCTCTTGAGATTTTTGAACAACTTGATTTTTTAGGATTTCATAGTTTTTGTATTCATGTTGTTCTTGTCTTTCTTCTTCAGCCTTGATCCACTATCTATAGTTAAAATCAGGGTTTCAGTTTAGTCCTTGTTAATTCTAAATAGTAGCATTATTCCAGCATGATCAACAATGATTTTCTTCAAAAATAATTATGAATCATATCTTCAGTCTAACTTGATCAACAATGATTTTATTCAAAAATAATTCTGGAAGATGTGTTTTGATAATAAATCCTTTAGCCAATTCTTTATTTTCAAATATGATTTGGGCAGTTCTTCTACAATGATAGTGTTCGCATTTTGTTCAGATTGCGTTTGAAAATTCTTGAGTTGAGTCAAATGTAGATGCAAAGCTACGTGACTAAGAATTAGTAGCTTGGGAAAATCCCGTCTGGTTCCTTATCAAAGTCAAAGCAACATTATAATGTGTTGTGTATCCGAGCCATCGGTCTAGCACCTGTTGCAATCTGATGCTAAAATTACTATTCATTAGAGGCATGCAATAATACTGTTCATCTGAGCATGCAGAAGTACCATTCATTATAGAATGCAAAAATATTGTTCATTAGACCATGCATAAGTTTTGTTCATCAAAGAATGCAAAAGTACTATTCATCAGAGGCAGACTTCCAACTTGGTTTCAGACTCATTCTTCAAACCCAAATTTCAGACTCAAATATCAAACCCAGGCTTCAGACTCAAACATCAGACCCATGCTTCAGTCTCAAACATCAGAGGCAGATGCACGTTCTTTTTTAGAGCATGCATTTGTTTAATTTCATAGATTAAATTTATTTCATTTCCTTTGACTTTTTTACTTCTTTTGGTCACTTCCTCTAATGACTTCGTCTAGTGGTTTCCTTTGATTGCTTCCTCTAGTGGTATCCTTTATTCCTATTCCTCTGTTGGTTTCCTCTAATTTTCTTCTTTCAATACTTAGCCATTTTCTTTTTGGCATAATTAGTGAAATTTTTTAGTGAATTTTCTTCTTTGCAAACTTAGTGAAAAATTATTGTTCTCATAAAATACTTTTGTTAATAACAATGATAACAATCTAATATAATTTCAAGTAAATGGTAGACAAGAGTTAATATTGAATATGTGGAAAGATATTATGTATTGCAGTGATGAAAAAGAGTATACCAGACGCTTGGACATGTTTGAGCAATCATGTCTCGATAATAGTGTTTGTTGACTATGTGATAGAAACTTGGTTGACTCCTCATAAGGAAAGGTTTGTTGAAGCATGGACAAATCGAGTGATGCATTTGGGGAACACAACGACTAACAGGTATGTCATGTGACTCTAAAACTTTGATTTTGTAATTTTGATTATATATTGTTGAATTACTCAATGGTGATAATTTATATGTAATGATAGGGTGGAGTCAGCTCATTGGAAACAAAAAGTTAATGTTGGAACACAACATGGGTGACATGTGTAAATGTTTGGAGGCTATGAACAACATAATAAGGTTGCAACATAAAAAAATCAGGGGCTCATTTCAGAAAAGTTTCTATGATGAAGAGCATGAACGCATAAATCCAATTTATCATAGATTGAATACATTTGTATCAAGAGAAGATCAAAGATGTATCGCTGAAGAATAAGAGGAAGTTGAGTGGGTTGGTACTGACAAATCTGTATGTGGGTGCTCTTTGAGAATGACATACGGGTTACCTTGTGCTTGTGAATTGGCACAATATAAGTTGATGGGTGAACCAATTCCTCTAGATTCTGTGGATATTCAATGGAGAAAATTAAGCATGGAATGTTAACTCACCCAAGACACAGAAGATGGATCAGAGTTGGATATGTCTACTGAGATGAATGCATTATGGAAACGCTTTTGATCACTTGATGTTACAGAAAAACGAGCGTTGAAGAGTAAGGTGCGTGAACTTGATGAAAGTTTGTTCAAAGTTGTTCTAAGATTGATCATTTTTTTGTTAAACCTAAGAAGAATTTATACTCCTTAGACATCACTTCAGATATGTGGCAATCATTCCTAGAGGTTTGCTGAACATATGCAATTATCCAAGTTAAATCTGAAATAAAAAAATTGCATTTCTTTGCAATTGTATTCGGCTACAGCAAAAGTGTAGTCGAATACAACTTTGTAACGTTCAGTTTTATTTGAAAATTTTAACCTTGTATTCGAATACAATACTGTGTAGTCGAATACAGATGGTTGAATTTTTCCACTGACTTGTTTTGTATTCGGTTACACCATCTCATAATCGAATACAAAAGTACAATTTTAGCTACTAACTTAGCATTTGTATTCGGCTACACCATCTCATAGTCGAATATAGATATTCAGTTTTTGCTACTAATTTGAGTCTGTATTCGGCTACAACATATTGTAGTCAAATACAACTTAGATTTTTTTCAAAACTTGATTTTCAAACATTGTTCATCCATTTTGACACTTTGAAAATTCTTTTGATGCTATGCTAAAATGGAAGGCTCTCATGTGCATTTGAAATATAATAATATTAGATTACATCATGTTCGTTATATTATAAGACTTCTAGCATATTGATCATAGTTGACTTGATTGTTGACTTTTTTTTGAGCTTGCAACTTGATCACTTTCCTTGGTCTTTGTCTTCATAAACAACATAAGTATTTTACATATTCACAATGGATTATCAACCAATTAAATCGAGCGTATAAATGTAAGAGTCCAAATTTGCTAAAATACATTGATCGTACCAACAAATTTTTGACATTGTTTGATGAGGATATTTGAAAAAAAAAACCTCGAATTGAAAATTTCAAGAAACTGAATTGGCTCAAAATGTTGTTGATTATAAATTGTCAAGAAAATTTTTTCGTGAAAACATCAAGTTTTAGAGTGTTATCAATGAATGTGAATTCAAAGTCATGAATTTTGATGAGATCGAACCCAATGATTGGATAATTGAAATTATAGAATACCTATACAACCTGAGTTCGTAGCCTGATTAAAAAAATTAGGATATAGAGCTCTATTTTATACTATACTTAGTGATGAATTATACAAACAATTATCTAATGGTACTTTAGCAAGATGTCTAGGCATAAAAGAAGCTTACATCACGTTAGTTGAAGTACACAAAGGAATTTGTAGAGCTTATCAAGTTGAGGACAAGAAACAATTGTTCTTAAAATGTCAAAGCGTGTTTTGGCAACAACAATTAAATGTATGAAGAGTGCCAAAAGCATGCTAACATTCAACATGTGCTTGTTGATGAGTTGAATTATATCATCAAGCCTTGGCAATTTCAAGGATGGGCTTCATACTTCATCGACCAAATCCACCCAACATCTTCGAAAGGACATAAGTATATCTTGGTGATTGTAGATTATTTTTCGAAGTGGGTTGAAGCCATTCCTTTAAGAGAATTAGAACGAAAATACGTCATAAATTTCATTGAAGATCATATCGTGTTGGTTAGGAATCCCTTAAACATTAGAAGCTATTAACAAGAGGAACGATGTTTATTGGAAAAAAGATGGTAGAGTATGCTGAATAAAAGAATGTCATATTACTTGCTTCAACTGCTTACAATGCCTATTCTAATGGTCAAGTAGAAGCTATTAATAAAATTTTGATCATGAAACGTATTGATCATAAGCCTCAAAGAAGCTATGCTAACAATAGAAGTAAATTTGCAATATTTGAGAATCCAAACGAAAAATAATTTACCACTGCAAGACTATTGGAATATGACGTATAACCAATTATATAAAATTGATTGAGGAAATGATGTCAACTTTGAACAACATTATTCGACATAAAGAAATGGTGACTGGTTTTATACAAAAGAGTTAAAAAAATGAGTTTTCAAGTTATTGACTTGGTTTGGAAAATTGTTCTCCGAGCTGAATCCAAAAAACATGGATATGGTAAATGGTCTTCCAATTTCGAAGGTCCTTTCATTGTAGAAAAGGTATTTTCAAATTACGCCTATTTGATTCGAACTAAACTCAACGAATGATATATCCTTATCAATACATGGGAAATATTTAAGATACTCTAAACCACATGTTTAAGTAACCAAAATCAAGTAATCCATAAAAATATTAATAGTCTAGAGGCTATAAAATATGCATCAATAATGAGCATCCAAACAAATCAAAAGCGTGGTTCTTGTTTAAACTCTAAATAAATGTCCTTTAAAGCTGCTAATTTCTTCTCAATAGTAGAAATTCGAAGACTAACAATTTCATCTTGGGCCCTCAAAAAAGTCAGGTATGAGGCTTGACCTACTAGTTTTTGATAAAATAGGTTTCAAATGTTGATGAGCCAACTCCTACTGACATGTGATCATTCTCTTTTCAGCTTTCAACTCCTTAATTTTGCCCTTTAGTTTAGAAATTTCCTTATTAATTTCAAGATCTCGTGATTTAAAATCTTCAAGTTTTTGTTTCTGTTCAATAATGTAGTTCTTGTATTCGAGATCTCTTAAAGATGTTTAATGGCTTGGTCAACTTTAATTTGGTCGTCAATGGCTCTTCCTAAATCATTGTTAGCCTTGGACATTTCATTGATTATCTCTAGGAAAGCTTTCAAACTTTAAAGTTGCCTTGAAGTAAACAATATTTCATGCATATAAAGGTTATATATAAAGCTATTCATTGAGAGGTCATGATCGAAGGCAATTTCTTAAAATTCTTAAATCAAGGACTCAACAGTTACTTCAGCCTTCGACACCTCACTACCACGTGAGCCTCGAACATTCGAATCTTTAGAAGGGCCAAAAGAAGATATCAAATTATCAATTGCAGCCAAGGCATTTTCATTAAGCTCATTTTGAAGAGCATTGACGTTGAATCCTACGCTACCCGAACAACCAATGCTTCGAAATGAAAAATAATCTAGCTTCGCTGCAGGTTTAGGGTCGACGACAATTTTGAGGTTAATTATTCCAACTCTTGGTTATTCGCTTCATTTCCTTCTTTATACTTCTTCGAAGGAGAAGTAGCATGAGAGCTTGCTTCATCATCCTCTGAGTTAAAGGCGCCTTATTTGAAAATTTTGTTGTCTTAGGTATATCGAGAGGTTTTTGTTGTTAACCAAGGGTAGTGTGTCTCCTTCGACCTCGGCTGTAGTGTTTGCCTGCAAATAAAAAAGTTCAGAAACAAATTAATTTTAGGTAAAATAGAAAGACATAAAATATCTCAAAACAATAAATACCTCAATGGTTTGTGGAGAATAAGGGGATTGAGGATTTGACTCAGAAAGATTAAATTGACCATTTTTATCCATGTTTCAACATGGAGTTAGTTCAATCAATTCATCATGCGACGTCTTGCTTCTCTTCACAAATTATTGTCTCTTTTGAGCTCAAGGTTTGCGTTTAAAAAGAACTTCAATTGGTGTATCTTGTTTAATTCGAACACATTGACAATTAGAGCATAGTAGTGAAAATATATTTGGAGTTTTTCAAACTTTTGGAAGTAAAACTCCCATCTTCCGAAGAGCCTATGGATTCTTTAACAAGAGATTGATTTTTTTTGTTTTCCTTCTTTGAAATGATATGTTGGTTCTAAACGAAGAGAAAATGAGTTGACTAAAGAAAATGGAATCGAAAATGAACAATAAAAAGGTAGATATCTTAGTAGTAGAAGATTGAACTAAAACACTTGTTTTCAATTTAGGTTTTTTCTTTTTCTTTTCTTTGGGTACATCTTCTTCATCTGAGGACTCAATCAAAACAAGTAGAGGTTCTTCAAGTTTCTTCTTTCCAAATAACATAGTTTTCTTCAAAATATTGATAGGAATTGCGTATGTTGAAAAGACAAGAAATGAGTCAGAAGAATACGGGTCAAGTTAATATGATATATAGAATCGAAATTACATTAAGGCTATGAGAAAATTCTACTTGATCGTTAGTCAATACCAAATGTAGAGGTAAAATTCAAAAGATTGTAAAGGCAAGCTATCGCTTGTTGCCTTTTGGGATTTTTATATAATAAATCCAGTTTCAAAGACATAAACAATGTAGGTCTGGGTAAAGGTTTAGCTACACCAAATTGGGAATTAGGTAAAAGAGGAAAGTTTGGGCAGAAAAACTCAAATTCAGTTTTATGTGAAGAGCTATTTCGAAACTTTTGTTTTAAATTAGGAATTGTTTTCTGAACTTCAAACTTTTCAAGAAATACATCAGTAACATTCTCCACAGTTTGATTTATTTCTTTGAAGTTTTATGAAGTCTTAAAGTATTTCTCGAATTTAATGATATCCTCAAGATACGTATCTGAGATAAATGTAGTAAAGAAATAGTTGGCAAGTGAAATAATCATTGAATTTCTTATTCCACCAAAGAAGGATCAATAGTCTATTTCTTGAAATAATCATTGAATGACTATGGCACCTGGGTGAAATTCTTATTCCACCAAGTATCGAAGCTAAGTATGGTAAAGAAATAGTTGGCAAGTGGAAATGGACAATAACCTAACTTCATTTTTTGTTTCTTTTCTTCTCGAGAAGTTCTTAAGAAGACTAAGGTAGTTGGTCAAATGAAGGAATTTCTCTTACACCTGAAGTAATGGGCACAAGTAACATTTGGGCAAGACCAAACTGCTTAGAAACGAGTTGAGGTTGATTAGGATAAACTTTAGTTTCCTTTCCTCCTAATCTTGAAGATATTAGTCTCTATATTAGAAAATCTCTCCAAATTTCAATAGACTCGTTTTGAGCACCTATGGTCTGAAGGTGCAAACACGAGAAGGGATGATTGAATTATGCTTGACAAAGTTGATAATTTTTTGAAAATTAATAAAAAAAAAACTGGTTCAGTATTGGTGACTAACATAGAGTAGAAGCAATCGGGTTTAGAGGCAGCAAAAAATGAAAGCATAAATAATTTCACACATAGATTTATCGTGGTTCACCACTAACTTTCCTACATCCAATCTCCTCATTCAGAGGGCTTTAATCCACTAATTCAAATACCTTAAATTACAAAGCACCTGACCCTCCAAGCCAATATTCTCAGACATCCTGACAATTCCAGACTTTTGAGGAACTAACCATCTTGACCCTACAATCGAAGTTTTCTCCTAACAACCTGACAACCCCATATTGAAGAAGGAACTAAACCACTATCGGATTGGATACAAAAGATTTGAACCAGTTATAAATCCAAAACATTTACACAACCATAAATGGTACATGGAACCCATTCACATAAGAAGTCGAACTGACAATATTAGTATAAATACAGTTTTCCAAACTAAAAATACTCCAATCCAAAAAGAAGGACACCTAGTCCCTATACATCATCCTAATCTGATCATCCTACCAAAAAGCTATACACCCTAAGTATCTCCACGCGCTCCGTGAGATCCTCCTAACGTAACTGCAGTCAAGCGTTCCCATCTCCATTCCCGTCCGTAGGGTACGAACCGGTAGGACCGTCCTGACTCTCATCTGAGGGCAAAGCCCAGATTTCCACGATAATTGTAAAGGGTCACCAACCAGAAAATAACAGTTAACACATAGCAATTAAGTTTTTAAATGCCCAAAATAACTTTTCAACTAAGCATGCACCTTAACAGGATTTCCAATATGCGAAAAGTTCATACAATACTTTGCCAATTAAAAATGAAAATAAAATGAAGTCCTCAATCTCCTAATTAACACATAACCAATCAAGACATGGATAAGTTAACGAGAAATCAATCATCTAACTCAACTGAGGATTTTCACTGAGCCAATCGATTGGGCAATCGATTGGGGTGAAGGTTTTTTTTAATGAAAACAGAATCCGGGGCTGAATCAATCGATTTGGCAATCGATTGAGTGAGTACTGAGCCCCTGACTTAATACCAACCGATTTCCAAATCGATTTCCTGAAGGTTTTTAGTGAAATTTTGAACTCTGGCTAGATTCAATAGATTTGGCAATCGATTGACAGGATAAC
>NC_021161.2:21304260-21317217 GCF_000331145.2 Cicer arietinum
AATATGGGTGAGTCCCTGACTTAAGGCCCAATCGATTGGGCAATCAATTTTGTAAATGATTTTCGAAAACTGATTACAAAATCGATTGGCTAATCGCTTTTGTCCATTTGGCCAAGTCCCTGTCTACCATCCAATCGATTGGGAAATCGATTTCCCTGATCATTTTTCGAAAAATTTATGAATTAACTCAAGTCATTTCTAATCAAGTCCACAACCTAACACTTAGCAATTCCTACGCGATGACCACGGAAAATGGGATTTCGAAAACCATAAAACTTACACTCAATAATTAACACATAACACTTAGCACCTTAAACATAATTACCACGATAAATCAAAATTCAAATCACTCAATCATAAACTCAAATCAAATACGACTCGCGTGCCAAGCACCCTAATGCAATGCGTATATGCCAAAATGCATGGACTCGGAATTCCAAACCAAAACCCTCCTCGAAGGGCCGTAAATCATAATTGTACCGCCTATCGCAGGCCAAAGTACCAATTACCGAGGTGCCACCTATCACGGGTCAACACGATTTACTAAAAAGCGTAAATCATAAACGTACCACCTATCACGGGTCAGTACAGTTTACCGAGGTGTCACCTATCACGGGTCAACACGATTTACTAAAAGAAAAAGCGGAAATCGTAAATGTACCACCTATCACGGGTCAGTACAGTTACCATGGTGTCACCTATCACGGGTCAACACGATTTACTAAAAGAAAAAGCGGAAATCGTAAATGTACCACCTATCACGGGTCAGTACAGTTACCATGGTGTCACCTATCACGGGTCAACACGATTTACTAAAAGAAAAAGCGGGAATCGTAAACGTACCGCCTATCACAGACCAGTACTGTTTACCGAGGTGCCACCTATCACGGGTCAGCACAATCCACCAAAAATGTAAATCGTAAATGTACCACCTATCACGGGTCAGTACAGTTACCATGGTGTCACCTATCACGGGTCAACACGATTTACTAAAAGAAAAAGCGGGAATCGTAAATGTACCACCTATCACGGGTCAGTACAGTTTACCGAAGTGTCACCTATCACGGGTCAACACGATTTACTAAAATATAAATCGCAAACGTACAACCTATCACGGGTCCGTACAATTTACCAAGGTGCCACCTATCACGGGTCAGCACAATTCACCAAAAATATAAATCGTAAATGTACCACCTATCACGGGTCAGTACAGTTTACCGAGGTGTCACCTATCACGGGTCAACACAATTTACCAATGAAATGCATGAGCATACACAGACTCCATTCACAACAATCGTTAAGCAAATGCAGATATTAAAAGATTCCCCATTTTTAATACCCATTTAACTTAAACGACTTTCAAACAACATTAATTAAATAAGTCATTAAGAGATTCCCCGTTCTTAATACCGATTTAACTTAATGATTTTCAAAACAAAACGTTAAGCAAACAGTCATATTAAGAGATTCCCCATTCTTAATACTCATTTACCGAAACGATTTTCAAAAACGATAGTTAAGTAACCGAGACATTAAGAGATTCCCCATTCTCAACGCCCAGTTAACTTAAACATTTTCCTCAAATACACATTAAGTAAACCGAGGTATTAAAAGATTCCCCATTTTTAATACCCATTTACTTAAACGACTTTCAAACAACATTAATTAAATAAGTCATTAAGAGATTCCCCGTTCTTAATACCGATTTAACTTAATGATTTTCAAAACAAAACGTTAAGCAAACAGTCATATTAAGAGATTCCCCATTCTTAATACTCATTTACCGAAACGACTTTCAAACAACATTAATTAAATAAGTCATTAAGAGATTCCCCGTTCTTAATACCGATTTAACTTAATGATTTTCAAAACAAAACGTTAAGCAAACAGTCATATTAAGAGATTCCCCATTCTTAATACTCATTTACCGAAACGACTTTCAAACAACATTAATTAAATAAGTCATTAAGAGATTCCCCGTTCTTAATACCGATTTAACTTAATGATTTTCAAAACAAAACGTTAAGCAAACAGTCATATTAAGAGATTCCCCATTCTTAATACTCATTTACCGAAACGACTTTCAAACAACATTAATTAAATAAGTCATTAAGAGATTCCCCGTTCTCAATACCGATTTAACTTAATGATTTTCAAAACAAAACGTTAAGCAAACAGTCATATTAAGAGATTCCCCATTCTTAATACTCATTTACCGAAACGACTTTCAAACAACATTAATTAAATAAGTCATTAAGAGATTCCCCGTTCTCAATACCGATTTAACTTAATGATTTTCAAAACAAAACGTTAAGCAAACAGTCATATTAAGAGATTCCCCATTCTTAATACTCATTTACCGAAACGACTTTCAAACAACATTAATTAAATAAGTCATTAAGAGATTCCCCGTTCTCAATACCGATTTAACTTAATGATTTTCAAAACAAAACGTTAAGCAAACAGTCATATTAAGAGATTCCCCATTCTTAATACTCATTTACCGAAACGACTTTCAAACAACATTAATTAAATAAGTCATTAAGAGATTCCCCGTTCTTAATACCGATTTAACTTAATGATTTTCAAAACAAAACGTTAAGCAAACAGTCATATTAAGAGATTCCCCATTCTTAATACTCATTTACCGAAACGACTTTCAAACAACATTAATTAAATAAGTCATTAAGAGATTCCCCGTTCTCAATACCGATTTAACTTAATGATTTTCAAAACAAAACGTTAAGCAAACAGTCATATTAAGAGATTCCCCATTCTTAATACTCATTTACCGAAACGACTTTCAAACAACATTAATTAAATAAGTCATTAAGAGATTCCCCGTTCTCAATACCGATTTAACTTAATGATTTTCAAAACAAAACGTTAAGCAAACAGTCATATTAAGAGATTCCCCATTCTTAATACTCATTTACCGAAACGACTTTCAAACAACATTAATTAAATAAGTCATTAAGAGATTCCCCGTTCTCAATACCGATTTAACTTAATGATTTTCAAAACAAAACGTTAAGCAAACAGTCATATTAAGAGATTCCCCATTCTTAATACTCATTTACCGAAACGACTTTCAAACAACATTAATTAAATAAGTCATTAAGAGATTCCCCGTTCTTAATACCGATTTAACTTAATGATTTTCAAAACAAAACGTTAAGCAAACAGTCATATTAAGAGATTCCCCATTCTTAATACTCATTTACCGAAACGACTTTCAAACAACATTAATTAAATAAGTCATTAAGAGATTCCCCGTTCTTAATACCGATTTAACTTAATGATTTTCAAAACAAAACGTTAAGCAAACAGTCATATTAAGAGATTCCCCATTCTTAATACTCATTTACCGAAACGACTTTCAAACAACATTAATTAAATAAGTCATTAAGAGATTCCCCGTTCTCAATACCGATTTAACTTAATGATTTTCAAAACAAAACGTTAAGCAAACAGTCATATTAAGAGATTCCCCATTCTTAATACTCATTTACCGAAACGACTTTCAAACAACATTAATTAAATAAGTCATTAAGAGATTCCCCGTTCTCAATACCGATTTAACTTAATGATTTTCAAAACAAAACGTTAAGCAAACAGTCATATTAAGAGATTCCCCATTCTTAATACTCATTTACCGAAACGACTTTCAAACAACATTAATTAAATAAGTCATTAAGAGATTCCCCGTTCTCAATACCGATTTAACTTAATGATTTTCAAAACAAAACGTTAAGCAAACAGTCATATTAAGAGATTCCCCATTCTTAATACTCATTTACCGAAACGACTTTCAAACAACATTAATTAAATAAGTCATTAAGAGATTCCCCGTTCTTAATACCGATTTAACTTAATGATTTTCAAAACAAAACGTTAAGCAAACAGTCATATTAAGAGATTCCCCATTCTTAATACTCATTTACCGAAACGACTTTCAAACAACATTAATTAAATAAGTCATTAAGAGATTCCCCGTTCTTAATACCGATTTAACTTAATGATTTTCAAAACAAAACGTTAAGCAAACAGTCATATTAAGAGATTCCCCATTCTTAATACTCATTTACCGAAACGACTTTCAAACAACATTAATTAAATAAGTCATTAAGAGATTCCCCGTTCTCAATACCGATTTAACTTAATGATTTTCAAAACAAAACGTTAAGCAAACAGTCATATTAAGAGATTCCCCATTCTTAATACTCATTTACCGAAACGACTTTCAAACAACATTAATTAAATAAGTCATTAAGAGATTCCCCGTTCTCAATACCGATTTAACTTAATGATTTTCAAAACAAAACGTTAAGCAAACAGTCATATTAAGAGATTCCCCATTCTTAATACTCATTTACCGAAACGACTTTCAAACAACATTAATTAAATAAGTCATTAAGAGATTCCCCGTTCTCAATACCGATTTAACTTAATGATTTTCAAAACAAAACGTTAAGCAAACAGTCATATTAAGAGATTCCCCATTCTTAATACTCATTTACCGAAACGACTTTCAAACAACATTAATTAAATAAGTCATTAAGAGATTCCCCGTTCTTAATACCGATTTAACTTAATGATTTTCAAAACAAAACGTTAAGCAAACAGTCATATTAAGAGATTCCCCATTCTTAATACTCATTTACCGAAACGACTTTCAAACAACATTAATTAAATAAGTCATTAAGAGATTCCCCGTTCTTAATACCGATTTAACTTAATGATTTTCAAAACAAAACGTTAAGCAAACAGTCATATTAAGAGATTCCCCATTCTTAATACTCATTTACCGAAACGACTTTCAAACAACATTAATTAAATAAGTCATTAAGAGATTCCCCGTTCTCAATACCGATTTAACTTAATGATTTTCAAAACAAAACGTTAAGCAAACAGTCATATTAAGAGATTCCCCATTCTTAATACTCATTTACCGAAACGACTTTCAAACAACATTAATTAAATAAGTCATTAAGAGATTCCCCGTTCTCAATACCGATTTAACTTAATGATTTTCAAAACAAAACGTTAAGCAAACAGTCATATTAAGAGATTCCCCATTCTTAATACTCATTTACCGAAACGACTTTCAAACAACATTAATTAAATAAGTCATTAAGAGATTCCCCGTTCTCAATACCGATTTAACTTAATGATTTTCAAAACAAAACGTTAAGCAAACAGTCATATTAAGAGATTCCCCATTCTTAATACTCATTTACCGAAACGACTTTCAAACAACATTAATTAAATAAGTCATTAAGAGATTCCCCGTTCTTAATACCGATTTAACTTAATGATTTTCAAAACAAAACGTTAAGCAAACAGTCATATTAAGAGATTCCCCATTCTTAATACTCATTTACCGAAACGACTTTCAAACAACATTAATTAAATAAGTCATTAAGAGATTCCCCGTTCTTAATACCGATTTAACTTAATGATTTTCAAAACAAAACGTTAAGCAAACAGTCATATTAAGAGATTCCCCATTCTTAATACTCATTTACCGAAACGACTTTCAAACAACATTAATTAAATAAGTCATTAAGAGATTCCCCGTTCTCAATACCGATTTAACTTAATGATTTTCAAAACAAAACGTTAAGCAAACAGTCATATTAAGAGATTCCCCATTCTTAATACTCATTTACCGAAACGACTTTCAAACAACATTAATTAAATAAGTCATTAAGAGATTCCCCGTTCTCAATACCGATTTAACTTAATGATTTTCAAAACAAAACGTTAAGCAAACAGTCATATTAAGAGATTCCCCATTCTTAATACTCATTTACCGAAACGACTTTCAAACAACATTAATTAAATAAGTCATTAAGAGATTCCCCGTTCTCAATACCGATTTAACTTAATGATTTTCAAAACAAAACGTTAAGCAAACAGTCATATTAAGAGATTCCCCATTCTTAATACTCATTTACCGAAACGACTTTCAAACAACATTAATTAAATAAGTCATTAAGAGATTCCCCGTTCTTAATACCGATTTAACTTAATGATTTTCAAAACAAAACGTTAAGCAAACAGTCATATTAAGAGATTCCCCATTCTTAATACTCATTTACCGAAACGACTTTCAAACAACATTAATTAAATAAGTCATTAAGAGATTCCCCGTTCTTAATACCGATTTAACTTAATGATTTTCAAAACAAAACGTTAAGCAAACAGTCATATTAAGAGATTCCCCATTCTTAATACTCATTTACCGAAACGACTTTCAAACAACATTAATTAAATAAGTCATTAAGAGATTCCCCGTTCTCAATACCGATTTAACTTAATGATTTTCAAAACAAAACGTTAAGCAAACAGTCATATTAAGAGATTCCCCATTCTTAATACTCATTTACCGAAACGACTTTCAAACAACATTAATTAAATAAGTCATTAAGAGATTCCCCGTTCTCAATACCGATTTAACTTAATGATTTTCAAAACAAAACGTTAAGCAAACAGTCATATTAAGAGATTCCCCATTCTTAATACTCATTTACCGAAACGACTTTCAAACAACATTAATTAAATAAGTCATTAAGAGATTCCCCGTTCTCAATACCGATTTAACTTAATGATTTTCAAAACAAAACGTTAAGCAAACAGTCATATTAAGAGATTCCCCATTCTTAATACTCATTTACCGAAACGACTTTCAAACAACATTAATTAAATAAGTCATTAAGAGATTCCCCGTTCTTAATACCGATTTAACTTAATGATTTTCAAAACAAAACGTTAAGCAAACAGTCATATTAAGAGATTCCCCATTCTTAATACTCATTTACCGAAACGACTTTCAAACAACATTAATTAAATAAGTCATTAAGAGATTCCCCGTTCTTAATACCGATTTAACTTAATGATTTTCAAAACAAAACGTTAAGCAAACAGTCATATTAAGAGATTCCCCATTCTTAATACTCATTTACCGAAACGACTTTCAAACAACATTAATTAAATAAGTCATTAAGAGATTCCCCGTTCTCAATACCGATTTAACTTAATGATTTTCAAAACAAAACGTTAAGCAAACAGTCATATTAAGAGATTCCCCATTCTTAATACTCATTTACCGAAACGACTTTCAAACAACATTAATTAAATAAGTCATTAAGAGATTCCCCGTTCTCAATACCGATTTAACTTAATGATTTTCAAAACAAAACGTTAAGCAAACAGTCATATTAAGAGATTCCCCATTCTTAATACTCATTTACCGAAACGACTTTCAAACAACATTAATTAAATAAGTCATTAAGAGATTCCCCGTTCTCAATACCGATTTAACTTAATGATTTTCAAAACAAAACGTTAAGCAAACAGTCATATTAAGAGATTCCCCATTCTTAATACTCATTTACCGAAACGACTTTCAAACAACATTAATTAAATAAGTCATTAAGAGATTCCCCGTTCTTAATACCGATTTAACTTAATGATTTTCAAAACAAAACGTTAAGCAAACAGTCATATTAAGAGATTCCCCATTCTTAATACTCATTTACCGAAACGACTTTCAAACAACATTAATTAAATAAGTCATTAAGAGATTCCCCGTTCTTAATACCGATTTAACTTAATGATTTTCAAAACAAAACGTTAAGCAAACAGTCATATTAAGAGATTCCCCATTCTTAATACTCATTTACCGAAACGACTTTCAAACAACATTAATTAAATAAGTCATTAAGAGATTCCCCGTTCTCAATACCGATTTAACTTAATGATTTTCAAAACAAAACGTTAAGCAAACAGTCATATTAAGAGATTCCCCATTCTTAATACTCATTTACCGAAACGACTTTCAAACAACATTAATTAAATAAGTCATTAAGAGATTCCCCGTTCTCAATACCGATTTAACTTAATGATTTTCAAAACAAAACGTTAAGCAAACAGTCATATTAAGAGATTCCCCATTCTTAATACTCATTTACCGAAACGACTTTCAAACAACATTAATTAAATAAGTCATTAAGAGATTCCCCGTTCTCAATACCGATTTAACTTAATGATTTTCAAAACAAAACGTTAAGCAAACAGTCATATTAAGAGATTCCCCATTCTTAATACTCATTTACCGAAACGACTTTCAAACAACATTAATTAAATAAGTCATTAAGAGATTCCCCGTTCTTAATACCGATTTAACTTAATGATTTTCAAAACAAAACGTTAAGCAAACAGTCATATTAAGAGATTCCCCATTCTTAATACTCATTTACCGAAACGACTTTCAAACAACATTAATTAAATAAGTCATTAAGAGATTCCCCGTTCTTAATACCGATTTAACTTAATGATTTTCAAAACAAAACGTTAAGCAAACAGTCATATTAA
Source organism: Cicer arietinum (assembly GCF_000331145.2). Classification (NCBI taxonomy): domain Eukaryota; kingdom Viridiplantae; phylum Streptophyta; class Magnoliopsida; order Fabales; family Fabaceae; genus Cicer; species Cicer arietinum. The sequence goes on from NC_021161.2 coordinate 21,312,640, forward strand.
GAGATTCCCCATTCTTAATACTCATTTACCGAAACGACTTTCAAACAACATTAATTAAATAAGTCATTAAGAGATTCCCCGTTCTCAATACCGATTTAACTTAATGATTTTCAAAACAAAACGTTAAGCAAACAGTCATATTAAGAGATTCCCCATTCTTAATACTCATTTACCGAAACGACTTTCAAACAACATTAATTAAATAAGTCATTAAGAGATTCCCCGTTCTCAATACCGATTTAACTTAATGATTTTCAAAACAAAACGTTAAGCAAACAGTCATATTAAGAGATTCCCCATTCTTAATACTCATTTACCGAAACGACTTTCAAACAACATTAATTAAATAAGTCATTAAGAGATTCCCCGTTCTCAATACCGATTTAACTTAATGATTTTCAAAACAAAACGTTAAGCAAACAGTCATATTAAGAGATTCCCCATGCGGACAGAGGAAGGAGACGATGGAAAAATGGTTTTTCTTTCCTTTCTTTTTCTTTCCTTTGTTTTTCCTTTCTTCCTTTTTCCTTCCTTCCTTTTATACTATTTTCTTTTCCTTTTCCTTCCCTCTAGTTTTCCTTTCTTTTTCCTTCCAAACAAACATATATAGATAATAAATATAACTTAACAAATATCTCCAAAATATTATTAACTTTGGCTTAAAAGCCTCCGAGCCAAAAACCAAAATACACCAAAAATACATAAAGGGTACTTTAAAATTATGGGTCTTACAATCTTCATTCCTAGGTTGGTCAACAATGATCTTATTCAAAAATAATTCTGAACAAGATACTTTTGATAATATGTTTTTTAGCCAATTATTTATTTCTGAGTACAATCTAAGTAGTTCTTCTATATTGATTATGTTCGTATTTTGTTCAGATTTAGTTTGCAAACTCTTCAAGTTGATATCATTCATATTTTATTGTAGAAAAATCTTGATCAAATCTTCTTCAAATCTTGACCATGTATTCTTTTCAACTTGGTCAACGATTTTCTTCAATTTATAAATCTGAATCAAATCTTATTTTAGATTTTCTTCAATTATAAATTTGAATCAAATCTTATTTTAGATTTTCTTCAATTATTTATAAATCTGAATCAAATATTTTAGATTTTCTTCAATTTACATGAATCTCATTTCATACTCTATGAAGTCAAATATATTATTCTCATAAATTACTTTTTTTATCATCAGAACTCTAAGTATAAAACCAAATTGGTTCCAACATGGGTGAAATTCTAATTCCATCAAGTATTGAATCTAAGTGTGGTAAAGAAATAGTTGGCAAGTGGAAATGGACAATAATCTAACTACACTTTTTTTCTTTTCTTCTCAAGAAGTTCTTAAGAAGACCAAGGCAGTTGGCCAAATGAAGGAATTTCTTTTATACTCGAAGTAATGGACACAAGTAACATTTGGGCAAGACCAAACTTCTAAGAAACGAGTTGAGGTTGATAAGGATAAACTCTAGTTTCCTTTCTGCCTAATCTTGAAGATAGTAGTCTATATTAGAAAGTCTTTCCAAATTTCAATAGACTCGCTTCGAGCATATATGGTCTCATAAGGAAATGGTTATGTAAACCATCTAAGTCCCATTTCTTGGGAGGCACAAGGGGCAAGATATGAGTGATGTTTCTTTAGACCAAGGAAGCATTTGAAATATTCCTTAAAAGTAGGAATATACTCAAAAGAACCAACAACTTTGGTTAGGTGAACAAGTTTCTAACATTAAGGAGTCCCTGTAGGAATGACAATACTAAGATCTTGGAAGTTAGGAGAATAATTGAAGTAGCCAAATTGGACCTCCCACATTTGAAATAGAGTCTTGGTTTTTCGAAACTCAGACAAATGGGCTAGAAGTAGCTTGCTGAGGCTAATATTTTTCAAGACACGCGATAATCGATTAGGTAATCAATTAAGCTGGTAACAAACTTCAATAAAATCGATTACGAAATCGACTTATATGATGTTTTTCTGAAAATATATAAATTGAATCAATCACAATTTTTTCATAACAATCATAACACTTTTTCATAAACACAGAAAATTGAAAAACACCTTGAGAGAAAAATTGTTACAACACACAAATACTCATTGGCTAATACTTTTGTGTGAGATCTTACATTGTGATTGAGTCAATTTTCTTAGTCTTCTTTAATTCTTTGGGAAAGAACAGTTTTTGTAATCGAAGTTTTGGAAATCCAGTAGTGTACACTGGTGGTTATCTTTTAGGATACTTGTGTTCATCTAAAAGAAACCTCAACTTGATCTCGCTAGAGTTTGACGAGTAACTCTTAGGGATAGGTTGGTATTGTGATAGAAGTGGTTGAGAGTTGGATGGATAGGTTGTGACGCTGGAAAGTCTGTAAAAATATTCCTCAAATCATTCTAGTGAAAGGTTGAAATCTGTTATAAATTTCAGGACTGGATGTGTGTTATCAAAGTGATAGCCGAACCAGCATAAAAATCTCCTGGTGCACTATTTCCTCTCTCTCTTTACTTTTTATATTGATCTTGCATGTGATTGTGAAATTCCGCTTTGAATAAACTGTTTGAATCTTTTGCTGTTAAAATAGGAATTAATATTAAACAAGTTGGTTTTGATATTAATTCATCACTTAGGAAAGAATTAGATAATCTTGTTGATAATATTGTATAAAATTTCCTAAGGATAGAAGTCATAAAACCAACAATTAGCATCAAGAGCCTGATCTTTTAGACTAGTTCTCAAAAAGAAAATGACTTCTATTAAATTTCTGGGTGAAGGGGCATCTTTAACTAGACCCCCTGCTTTTAATGGGTCAGCCTACATGTATTGGAAAGAGAGGATGCTCATCTTTCTAGAGGCATGTGGGCTTGATATCTTAGAGGCAGTGGAAAATGGTCCCTATGTGCCTAAACTTGCAGGCACTGAGGGATCATCCATCATCATCAAACCAAGAGCTGATTGGTCTGATGATGACAAAAAGAAAGTTGGCTATAATGCAAAAGCCAAGAATATAATAACCTCTGCTTTGAGTGCTGATGAATTTTTCAGGGTGTCAAACTGCAAAACTGCCAAAGAAATGTGGGATACACTCCAAGAAACTCTTGAAGGCACAACTGATGTCAAGAGGGCCAGAACAAATACTTTGATGCATGAATATGAACTCTTCAATATGAAGAAGCACGAGTCAATCAATGACTTGCAGACAAGGTTCACTCACATCATCAACAATCTACATGCTCTAGGAAAATCTATGGACAATGAGCAACAAATAGGAAAAGTTATGAGGTGTTTGACAAGAGAATGGCAGCCAAAGATCACTGCCATGAGATGGAACTGCATAGATTAGATGAATCAGAACAATCTAATAGGAAAAGAAAAGGACTTTCACTGAAGGCTCAAACTCACAAAGTAAAATCTGAACCAGAAACATGTACTGATGATTCAGAAAGTGAAACAGATGAAGAACCTGAAATAGGTATGCTGGTCAAAAAATTCAAGAAGTTTCTAAAAAAGAAAGGAAACCAATCAAGAAAACCACCAAATTCAAAGACAAAAAGCTTCAGCAAGAGTGATACAAATGATAGCGAAGTGATAACTTGCTATGAATGTGGTAAATCATGCCACATCAGATCTGAGTGCTTTAAACTGCAAAACAGAAACAAGCTTGTGAAGGCTAAAGGCAAGGATCAACAACCTCCAACAAAGAGAGCCTACATAGCTTGGAATGACAATGATGAAGAATCATCTGAAGATTCAGAAGATGAAGAAGCTAACTTGTGTCTCATGGCCAACACATATTCGGATTCTGATAGTGATAGTGAAGTAAGTACTATCTCTAATCCATCTTATGAAGAATTGCATGATGCTTTCAATGAATTGCATGTTGAACATGTTAAGGTAGTTAAAAAATTGATTTGCACTAAGAAAATGCTAGAAAAACAATGCATGATGTGTGAAGAAATTAAAAAAGATCCACTACGCGAAAAAACGCATATTACAACGCTTTTTTTAAGCCATTTACAGCGTTTTTTCAAAAAAATAAGCGCTGTGGAAACGAGCGCTGTAAATGATACAACAGCGCTTTTAAAAAAGCGCTATAAAACATGTAAATACAACGCGCGCTTGTTATGCACATTTTACAGCGCTTCTTCACAAAAAAGCGCTGTAATATGCACCCCAAGCGCTGTAATATGCACCCTATTATATGAGTTATGGGTGTGCATTTTACAGCGCTTTCTCAAAAAAGCGCTCTAATATGCCCAACCATAATTTCATATATGGGTGGGCATATTACAGCGCTTTCTCACAAAAGCGCTGTAATAGGGTGGGCATTTTACAGCGCTTTCTCAAAAAAGCGCTGTAAAATGCCCACCCATAATTTCATATTATGGGTCTGCATTTTACAGCGCTTTTCTTGTACATTTTACAGCGCTTTCTCACGAAAGCGCTGTAAAAGGTGCACCATTAAAGCGCTTTAGAACAACATTTTACAGCGCTTTTTAAAAAAAGCGCTGTAAAATGTGTGTTTTTTTTTTTTAAACGCTGTAAATTAATTATTTGAAATGAAAAGCGCTTTTTAGCTTTT
>NC_021161.2:21325914-21327260 GCF_000331145.2 Cicer arietinum
AATTCTGTATTGCAGATGTGCTTGACATCCAAAACGCACTCATGGTACCTAGATAGTGGATGTTCCAAGCACATGACAGGAGACAAATCAAAATTCTTGTCTCTCAATTCAAAAAATGGTGGATATGTAAAATACGGTTACAACAACAAAGGTAAAATACTTGGTGTTGGAGACATAGGGAGTGAATCAACAACAATTATCAAGGACGTTCTCTATGTCAAAGGTTTGAAACACAACTTGCTTAGTATTAGTCAGCTGTGTGATAAAGGATTCCAGGTATATTTTACATCTCAGTAAAAGCATAAGGAAGATAAAAGCATGAAATTGGTAAGTGAAAGAGTAAACAATATATACATGATTGATTTTAATTCTTTACCTGTAAATGATATCTGCTGTTTATTATCTAAGTCTGATGAAGATTGGTTGTGGCATAAGAGAATAGCTCACATATATATTAATCATCTTAACAAACTTGTTAGTAAACAACTAGTGCTAGGTCTTCCAAACAGAAAATTTTCAAAGGAAAAATTATGTGACTCTTGTGAGAAAAGTAAATTAGTTAAGTCCTCATTCCCCCCAATAGACTTAGTACAAACTGATAGAGTTCTACAATTAATTCATATGGATCTGTTTGGTCCATCTCAAGTAAAAAGATTTGGAGGAAATCTGTATGGTTATGTGTTAGTTGATGATTACTCTAGATATACATGGACTTATTTTCTGTCTCACAAAAGTGATGCCTTCTCAATTTTCAAAAAATTTGCAAATCAAGTTCAAAATGAGAAGAATCAGAAAATAGTTTCCATTAAGAGTGATCATGGTGGAGAATTTCAAAATGAGTCTTTTGATAACTATTGTGATCAAAATGGAATTCACCACATGTACACAGCCCCAAGAACTCCACAACAGAATGGAGTTGTAGAAAGGAAGAATAGAGCTCTAGAAGAACTTGCTAGAACAATGATCAATGACTCTAAGCTTCCTAAATACTTTTGGGCTGATGCAATAAACACAGCTGCTCATGTGATGAATAGAGTTCTCATTAGGCCTATCCTTAGAAAAACACCCTATGAACTATACAAAGGTAGAAAACCAAATATTGCCTATTTTAGAGTCTTTGGATGCAAGTGTTTTGTATTGAACAATGGAAAAGAGCATCTAGGGAAATTTGACTCTAAGGCAGATGAGGGAATTTTTCTGGGATATTCCCAATCTAGTTAGGCCTATAGGATCTACAATAAAAGAACCAATACTATATAGGAATCTGTTCATGTAAAATTTGATGAAATGTTTACCAAAAACTTGAACAATACCCCTCTTATAGTTAATGATTCTCTTGATGAATG
>NC_021161.2:21327394-21332918 GCF_000331145.2 Cicer arietinum
AGGGAAGATGACTTACCTAAGGAATGGAAATTCAACAAAAACCATCGTATTGACAACATCATAGGAGAAATTTCTAAAGGGGTTGCTACTAGCAAATCCCTTAGACAATTCTGTAACTTTACAGCCTTTGTTTCTCAAGTAGAACCTAAGAATATAAAGGAAGCTCTCTTGGACAATGATTGGATAATTTCCATGCAAGAAGAGCTAAATCAATTTGAGAGAAACAAAGTATCGATTTTAGTTCCTAAACCAGAAGACAAACATGTCATTGGAACTAGATGGGTGTTTAGGAATAAGATGGATGAGAATGGGGTAATAAATAGGAATAAGGCTAGACTAGTTGCTAAAGGTTACAACCAGGAAGAAGGTATTGATTATGATGAGACTTATGCACCTGTAGCCAAATTAGAAGCAATTAGGATTCTACTTGCTTATGCTTGTATCATGGACTTTAAATTGTATCAAATGGATGTAAAGAGTGCTTTTCTAAATCGAGATATCCAAGAGGAGGTTTATGTTAGTCAAACTCCAGGATTTGAAGATCCTGCTTTTCCAAACCATGTTTATAAACTAACAAAAGCTCTCTATGGATTGAAACAAGCTCCAAGAGCTTGGTATGAAAAGCTCAACAATTTCCTCATACAACAAAAATTTTTAAGAGGAAATATTGATAAAACACTCTTTATAAAGAAAAAGGGAAAAGACATTCTGCTTGTCCAAATTTATGTTGATGACATAATTTTTGGATCCACAAACAGTAAGCTTTGCAAAGAATTTGAAAATACAATGAAAGGAAGATTTGAAATGTCCATGATGGGAGACTTAACATTTTTCTTAGGATTTCAAATCAGGCAAAGCAAGAATGGTATTTTCCTAAGTCAAACCAAGTACTGTAATGATCTTTTAAAGAAGTTTGGCTTTGATAAATTTAAACCCATTGATACACCCATGAGTCAAGCTTGTCATTTAGATAAAGATGGAAAGGGAAAATCTGTGGATATGACCATGTTTAGAGGCATGATAGGATCTTTATTGTATCTTACAACTAGTAGATCTGACATTATGTTTAGTGTCTACATGTGTGCAAGATACCAAGCCAATCCTAAGGAATCCCATCTAAGTGCAGTCAAAAGAATATTCAGATATCTATTAGGAACCAAACACCTAGGCTTATGGTATCCTAAGGGATCAACTTGCACTCTTATTGGCTATTCTGATTCTGACTTTGCTGGTTGCAAATTAGACAGAAAAAATACATCAGGTATTTGCCATCTATTAGGGAATTCACTTGTATCTTGGCATAGCAAGAAACAAAATAGTGTGGCACTTTCAACAGCTGAGGCTGAAATTGTGGCTGCTGGAAGTTGTTGTGCACAAATTTTATGGATGAAACAACACTTTTCTGACTTTGGTGTTGATCTTGAAACTATGCCAATAATGTATGACAACACTAGTGCCATAAATATCACAAAGAATCCTGTTATGCACTCTAGAACAAAGCATATAGAGATTAGACATCATTTAATTAGAGATCAATACCAAAATGGTAATATCATGCTTGATTATGTTAATACATCTGATCAATTAGCTGATATATTTACCAAAGCCTTACCCAAGGAAATTTTCTTCTATATTAGAATGAAACTTGGTATTATGGATCAAAATGAAATATGATCCCTGTGAAAAATCGATTGAGACATCGATTATCCTGTGACAAAATAGAAAATCAGCATTACAAAATCGATTGCATAATCGATTTATGCTACACAGTGTCTTATTTGTCAAAATCGGAAACACGATAATCGATTTTATAATCGATTTAGTAATCTCATATATCAAAAATGCTGGAGTGTACATCAATCTAATCGATTGATAAATCAATGGACGATTTGGAAAACCTTTTTAAAGAATCGATTTCATAATCGATTATTTGTTTCAGACATCCACAGTTGTGATAAATTTTCCAAACTCCAACCCGAGCATCGATTGGGTAATCGATTGTGTCAAGTTTTAAAACATGCAATCATAATAAATTGATTTCGAAGTCGATGCTGTTATGAGAAGTTTCCTGAACTGATATGGAAATCGATTTGGACATCGATTTAGTCATTAAACTTTTTCTAAACGAAATCGATTTGAAATATGACTGTTACAAAAAAAATTTATAGCTGTTGGAGGCAACTGTAACAGAAACTCTTCATTTCCCTCCAATAACGGTACCTAAAATCGATTTGGCAATCGACGTGGCATGTGCAAAGACTTAACAGCATCGATTAGCTAATCGATTCTGAACAGTATTACTTAAAACCCTAATCGATTTCCCATCTCATTTTTCCCCAACTTCTCACACTTCTCTGCATTTTCTCTGTGAGTCTTCCATCTCTCAAAGTTCTCAAACATCTTAAAATTCATTAATCTCTCAAATGGCCAGAGTCAAGCAAACTAGTGATAAATCCCCCTCTTCTTATACCTCTAGTGGCAGAACACCATCTCCTCCACCTCCTGCTAAACGAGTATCCATTCCTACTCATAAAATCATGGCAAAGGACAAAGGCAAAGCCATTGCCACTGATCTAGGAAAGAGCAAAAAGAGGAAGATTCCTCAATCTGAGAAGCTGATGGGTGATGCAATGAAGGAACCATCACAAAAGAAGAAGAAAACTATTTCTTCCCCTCAGCCAAAGAAACCTCAAGGTAAACCTATTGAGGATATGGTTATTCCTTCTGCATTCTAAAAAGGAAAATCCAAGAGGCGAGAATTCTAGATTTTTCCTATTTTGATGCGAATGGTTTTACTTTCCAAAACCATTTAAGATTTCATGGATTAGTAAATCTCCTTTCTTGTTCATTGGAAATCTACCCAAGGCTGATTAGAGCCTTCTACTCAACCTTCATCCTCACTGATACTGGATTTGAGGCTGAAGTCAAGGGCAAGAAAATCTCCATGACATTTGAAGAATTCTCCAAGCTTTTAGGATTACCATTCTTTGGAGAAGCTGTTGATGGAAGGACAGATCATGATTCTACTAATGATGCTTGGGAAACATCAGTAGATCGACACATAACAATTCCGGACCTGATGATTGAAGGCTTTGTTGAAAAAAATATCACTTCCAATCGGTCAGATGAAGGTCCAACATCGTATGCTGATTTATGTGCGAACAAGGATGTTAGTACCTCGATCAAGAAACCATGCTGTTGTACAAAGGCTGGACATTATTCTGCTTTGGGGCCTGTACAAGGAGTTCAAGATGAGCTGGGCATGGATTGTGTTGGTGAACATGGTGGAATCAGCACAAGGAAAGCTGATGCTCCCCTACCCTCAGCTAATCACAAAAATTCTGAGACACTTCCAGGTATCATGTGTCAATGAAGAATCAATAAAAACCACTCTAATTTTTGGTGAGTCCATTGTAAATCAAATGCAATTGAAACGGATCAATGGCATTTGGACAAGGGCACAACCAAGTGCTGAACAACCTGAGCCAGCTGAAACCCAATCTGAGGTTTTGGCTAAGTTGCTGGAACTGATGGAGTCTCAGGTTGCTCACAGTGCTAGGGTGGAAGCCTCTCTTAGGAAACTCCAAGCAACTTTAAACTTAGTGGTTCAAGATGTTGCTGCCATCCAAGAATACTTGGGTCTTAAAATGTCTTTTGAAGACATTGTTGACATTGGCAATCAAGCAACTGAAGAACCAAATCCTACCAACCTAGATAGTACTAAACCTCATGGTGAGGAGACACTTGCTGAGGCTAATACAACAGTCTCTACCTCTCCCATTGGTGATAATGAGGAGCAGCCCTAGATTAGTTGTTTAGGATTTTGTTTTCTTTGTTGCTTTGTAATGTTCTTGTATATATCTTATGATAGCTCTTTGTTTCATCATTCTCTCTTGTATATCTTTTTGAATTCAGTGAAAAGGGGGGGGAATTTAAATGAACAAATTTAACTTGTGTTATTGCTCTGATTGACTGATAGATATTGTTATTGTATTCTGACATCAAATTCTGATACCTAACTTGATTATGATTAATTGTACTCTGATACATACCAAATTCATATGCTTATGCATTGTACTCTGATACATACCAAATCTGGAAGTGAAAGCACTGATATTGCTCTGGTACTGCGCTTTGATATACCAAACTTAAAAGAGTTTAAATTGAATGCTCTGATACTGAATGATATTGCTCTAATATCAAAAGATCTTATGTGCTCTATGTGGTATGCTCTGATATCAAAGTTGAATCTGTTAGGTGTACTTTGATACCAAATTTTAATAAGCTCTAATACTCTGATTTTAATAAATTTGAATAGCAAGTTATGATATCAAAATCTGATACCATATTTGAATGAATGTGAATAACTTGTGCTTATGCTGTTGAAATGAATCATGAATTCTAAAATTCAGGGGGAGATTTTAAATAATAGTTATTATTATAAAGTTATAAACGCAAGGTTAAATTGTATGTTTGTCATTTAATCAAAAAGGGGGAGATTGTAAGACATATGCCTCCTTGATCATGATTTTGATATAATTTCCAAACATACAATGTATATGCATTATTTGATTGATCTAATGATTTGAATTGAGAAACATTTCAGGCAAATAAACAAACACTACACACTTGGACAAAACTTGGAACTCAAGCAATCAAGCAAAGATGGATGATGTCCTACAAGGCTTGAAGACTGATGTATAAGAGTGTCTAGTGTTAATAGGGTCAATTAGGTAGACTTAATCATAATGAGTTCTCATATAGTATTTGCCAATGAAATCATAAAATAAGTTTTAATTAATCAAGTAAAAAATCAATTGATACATCAGTTGAGCAATCGATTGTCTGACTCACAGAATAAAGGTTTCACTAAGGTAATCGATTGGGAAATCGATTACTTAAAGGTTTTTATCAAAACTTGTGTTCTATGTTTAAACAAATCTATTGGACAATCGATTTGTATATCAATTGAGTAATCGACTTTGTGATTCACAGAACCAAGTTCATACTGAGTCAATCGATTGGCAAATCGATTATGAAAATGTTTTTTCATCAGACATGTGTTCTGTGATCAACAAAATCGATTGGACAATCAATTGAAATAAGTTTCTTAAGTTGCAAGCTTTGCACTAATCGATTAGATAATCGATTGATAGATGTTTCTTAAGTTGCAAGTTTTGCATTAATCGATTAGGTAATCGATTGAAGGAATGAACTGGTTAATCATTTATCAGAAACATATTTGCATAATCGATCGGCACATCGATTTTAACTAAACAGCTAAGCAACTGTAACAAGCCAAATCCATTGGTAAATCGATTGGAGTAAAACATCTTAGTCACTGTGACCAGCCAAATCGATTGGCAAGTCGATTGGAGTAAAACATCTTAGTCACTGTGACCAGCCAAGTCGATTGACGAATCGATTGAAGTAAAATGTCTGAAGTTACAGGGAGAACTTAGCCCATTGCCAAATCGATTATGTTAATAAATGAATCGAATGAGTAATCGATTGTTTTGATCTC
>NC_021161.2:21333013-21338329 GCF_000331145.2 Cicer arietinum
TAATCGATTAGATAATCGATTGATAGATGTTTCTTGTGTTGCAAGCTTTGCATTAATCGATTAAGTAATCGATTGAACGAATGAACTGGTTAATCATTTATCAGAAACATATTTGCATAATCGATCGGCACATCGATTTTAACTAAACAGCTAAGCTATTGTAACAAGCCAAGTCGATTGACAAATCGATTGGAGTAAAACATCTTAGTCACTGTGACCAGCCAAGTCGATTGACGAATCGATTGAAGTAAAATGTCTGAAGTTACAGGGAGAACTTAGCCCATTGCCAAATCGATTATGTTAATAAATGAATCAAATGAGTAATCGATTGTTTTGATCTCGTTGTTTGAACAAAACAAGCATAATCGATTAGTCAATCGATTCTGATACAAACTGAGTATCAGTTTTTGATAAGTGCATTAAAAGGACCGATTAGGAAATCGATTAGTTCTTATATTTTCAAGATTCAAGAAAAACAAGACACGCGATAATCGATTAGGTAATCGATTAAGCTGGTAACAAACTTTAATAAAATCGATTACGAAATCGATTTATATGATGTTTTTCTGAAAATATATAAATTGAATCAATCACAATTTTTTCATAACAATCATAACACTTTTTCATAAACACGGAAAACTGAAAAACACCTTGAGAGAAAAATTGTTACAACACACAAATACTCATTGGCTAATACTTTTGTGTGAGATCTTACATTGTGATTGAGTCAATTTTCTTAGTCTTCTTTAATTCTTTGTGAAAGAACAGTTTCTGTAATTGAAGTTTTGGAAATCCAGTAGTGTACACTGGTGGTTATCTTTTAGGATACTTGTGTTCATCTAAAAGAAACCTCAGCTTGATCTCGCTAGAGTTTGACGAGTAACTCTTAGGGATAGGTTGGTATTGTGATAGAAGTGGTTGTGAGTTGGATGGATAGGCTGTGACGCTGGAAAGTCTGTAAAAATATTCCTCAAATCATTCTAGTGAAAGGCTGAAATCTGTTATAGATTTCAGAACTGGATGTAGGTTATCAAAGTGATAGCCGAACCAGTATAAAAGTCTCCTGGTGCACTATTTCCTCTCTCTCTTTACTTTTTATATTGATCTTGCATGTGATTGGGAAATTCCGCTTTGAATAAACTGTTTGAATCTTTTGCTGTTAAAATAGGAATTAATATTAAACAAGTTGGTTTTGATATTAATTCATCACTTAGGAAAGAATTAGATAATCTTGTTGATAATATTGTATAAAGTTTCCTAAGGATAGAAGTCATAAAACCAACAATTTTTTCTTGTATGGATAACTCTAGCTAATGGTAAAAGGGCTTTACCTATGGAAATTGATTTTGAAGAAAAGAGAGAATGGTGAAGCCAATATAAAATAAAAAATTATGTGTTATTAGTCATAAATCCTTTAGTATTGGCATTATTGTTTTGGATATATTGTTTGTAACTAGAAGAGGATACTATAGGTTTGAAGGTACTCCCAGGGAGGACATCTAAGGTTAAGATTCAACCAATTGACTTAAACCCATTTATAGCAACTACATGGAGGAAGGTAATTGTCAAGATCCCATAAGGTAATTCAAATGTGCAGGTTGAATGGGTCCCAAAAATACAAAGAACTAAAGATTTGGGCAAAATTGTAAACCACATTGGCTTTGCTCAACATAATCAGGTCATAAATACCTATTGGTTTCTAGGAAGCATATTTATATTTAACAACTCTGTCAAGCCACTCCAAGTAAAGAACATTTAGAGCAGGTTTCTTAGTGGTAGATTTAGAAGGATTGAAGTTCCCAAACATGGACTTGAATGCATTACCAATTGATTCAAGAAACCTAGGGTTAACTTGAGAATTGAAAACTAATAAGGGTGATGAAGAATTACGAGGAAAGAAAGACTCAACGTCTTGATGATAGTTAGTATGAGGATACATACCCAAGAAAGCAAAAGTTTGGTTTTCTAGGAGGAAAGGAATGAGTACTTGAGATTGACAAATAGCCTTTTCGGTTTCATCGTCGTCCAATTCAGAAGCATACTTTAGTTGACCTATTATAACAGGTTTGGATGATTAAGAAGCCATTCGAGGAATATTTGAAGTTCGAGAAGTGGAAGATATGATGAAGGTGAAGAAAGTTTTGATGTTGCAGATTCAGGAGTGAGGGTTTGAGTAAGCTAAACACACACCTAAATGCACAAGGAAAAAAGAGAAAATGTTAACAAATGAACAATTCAAGTTTTATAGGTAGAAAAACCTATATGATGATGTGTGGTAAGTTAACTCACGATTGCTAACGTGGACGACAACCAACTGATGTTGGAAAACGTGTGTCGCTATTGTTGAATTTGAGGCGTCACACTACTGCACAAGACAATTATGACATCCAGTCATGATTGCTTACAATTAGGAATTTTACATGGTAGCTAATAGTTAGTTTTTAACTATTTGAATTTTATATTAGTTAAAGTAAAAAATACAAATTCGAGTTGGTACCCATAACACAATCAATATTTTTTTGGGGCCTTTTATATATATAAAATCCAACAATTCAACTTTAGAGTTCGAATAAAAAGTCAACATGAAAAAAATTGTATAAAGGCGCAAAGATCGAAAGATTAAATTATGAACAAGCGACTTGAAGATTGAAATACTAGAGTTTGGAGCGAAATGTTATACTGAGACTTTAGGGGCAAATGGACATACAGGTTTTTGAAGTTTGAAACTTGGAAGTTTTTGTATTCGAAACTTGATAAATAAATCATGAACTAGTTAAGGAAGTAGAAAGGAAACACTCGTGGCATGCTTAATAGAGACTAGTTATTAAACTTAGTCTATAAATAAGAATTTTATTTTACTTTTTTTAGTTATTGTAAGACCCATAATTTTAAAGTAGCATTTATGCATTTTTGGTGTATTTTGGATTTTGGCTCAGAGGCTTTTAAGCCAAAGTTAATAATATTTTAGAGTTTTATAATCAAAAAGATATTTTGATGCCAATTAAAATTTCTCGTCGATAAATAAATTGAATTTAACTGCGATGAATCCCTTACGGATAATTTAATACGTTTCGGGTGAAACGGTAATTTAACAAATATCTGGATATTTGGAGATAATTGTTAAGTTATATTTATTATCTATATATGTTTGTTTGGAGGGAAAAAGAAAGGAAAACTAGAAGGAAAGAAAAGGAAAGAAAAGGAAAAGAAAATAGTATAAGAGGGAAAGAAGGAAAAAGGAAGAAAGGAAAAACAAAGGAAAGAAAAAGAAAGGAAAGAAAATCAAAAATTCCATCTCCTTCCTCTGAACCGTGACCCGCGGCCAATTTCCCTCCTTTCTTCCGTTTTCATTTTCGTCGCTTTCCTTTCTTCAAAACTAGTAACCCAAGGTTGGGTGAGAGTTAGATCAAGGTTTTCGCAACTCCACTCTTCCTCTTTGATTCGAAAATGAAGAAAAACGGTTTTTGAGATCCAAACACAAACCCCTCCGTTTCTTCTAGATCCAAGCTTCATTTCTCGAAGAGATAGAAGGGAAAGTTGCTCACCACCACGCTACGGTGCTAGTCCACTAATTTGGAAGCGGCGTTGCGAGCGGAGATTTTACCGGAATTACTCGCGGTACCGGAAACGCACGATAAAGCTAACGTTGAGGTAAGGGCTCCTTCCAAACTTCTAGCTTGCATTAGGGACTTATCTGTAGTTGTGTGGGAAGGAATTTGTTAGGGTTAAATGTATCGATTTGGGGAAAAACGAAACTAGTGCGTTATGGGTAAAAACCTTAGAGTTAGGTTTTGTTTATAGTGATGAATGTTTCGTGGTAAATGAAATTTGATGTATCTGGGTGTTATGTTGCGTGATTTGTGTTCGTTGTATTTGGTGTGTTCGTACTTGATGTTTGTTAATTGGTGTGGTTGTTGTGAATTATGGTTTGAATGTGAAAGTATGTTTGAATTTGTTTCTGTGGAATTTGAAAACCATTAGAGTTAAACGAGTATTAAAAATGGGGAATCTTTTAATACCTCGGTTTACTTAATGTGTATTTGAGGAAAATGTTTAAGTTAACTGGGCGTTGAGAATGGGGAATCTCTTAATGTCTCGGTTACTTAACTATCGTTTTTGAAAATCGTTTCGGTAAATGAGTATTAAGAATGGGGAATCTCTTAATATGACTGTTTGCTTAACGTTTTGTTTTGAAAATCATTAAGTTAAATCGGTATTAAGAACGGGGAATCTCTTAATGACTTATTTAATTAATGTTGTTTGAAAGTCGTTTAAGTTAAATGGGTATTAAAAATGGGGAATCTTTTAATATCTGCATTTGCTTAACGATTGTTGTGAATGGAGTCTGTGTATGCTCATGCATTTCATTTGGTAAATTGTGTCGACCCGTGATAGGTGACACCTTGGTAAACTGTACGGACCCGTGATAGGTTGTACGTTTGCGATTTACATTTTAGTAAATCGTGTTGACCCGTGATAGGTGACACCATGGTAACTGTACTGACCCGTGATAGGTGGTACATTTACGATTTACATTTTTGGTGAATTGTGCTGACCCGTGATAGGTGGCACCTAGGTAAACAGTACTGGTCTGTGATAGGCGGTACGTTTACGATTCCCGCTTTTTCTTTTAGTAAATCGTGTTGACCCGTGATAGGTGACACCATGGTAACTGTACTGACCCGTGATAGGTGGTACATTTACGATTTACATTTTTGGTGAATTGTGCTGACCCGTGATAGGTGGCACCTAGGTAAACAGTACTGGTCTGTGATAGGCGGTACGTTTACGATTCCCGCTTTTTCTTTTAGTAAATCGTGTTGACCCGTGATAGGTGACACCTCGGTAAACTGTACTGACCCGTGATAGGTGGTACGTTTACGAGTTACTATTTAGAAAATCGAGTTGACCCGTGATAGGTGACACCATGGTAACTGTACTGACCCGTGATAGGTGGTACGTTTATGATTTACGCATTTTAGTAAATCGTGCTGACCCGTGATAGGTGGCACCTCGGTAATTGGTACTTTGGCCTGCGATAGGCGGTACAATTATGATTTACGGCCCTTCGAGGAGGGTTTTGGTTTGGAATTCCGAGTCCATGCATTTTGGCATATACGCATTGCATTAGGGTGCCTGGCACGCGAGTCATGTTTGATTTGAGTTTATGATTGAGTGATTCGAATTTTGATTTATCGTGATAACTGAGATGAAGGTGTTAAGTGCTATGTGTTGTGTATTGTGTGTGAGTATGATGGTTATCGAACCTTCGTGTGTCGTAGTAATCGCGTAGGAATTGCTAAGTGTTAAGTTGTG
>NC_021161.2:21347669-21372201 GCF_000331145.2 Cicer arietinum
CCCAGGATTCTGCTTTCATTAAAAACCCTCACCCCAATCGAATTCCCAATCGATTGGCTCAGTGAAAATCCTCAGTTTGAGTTAGATGATTGATTACTCATTAACTTATCCATGTCTTGACTTGTTATGTGTTAATTAGGAGATTGAGAACCTCATTTTACTTTCATTTTAATTGGCAAAGTATTGTATGAACTTTTAGCATATTGAAAATCATGTTAAGGTGCATGCCTAGTTGAAAAGTTATTTTGAGCATTAAAAATCTTAATTGCTATGTGGTAATTGTTATTTTTTGGTTGGTGACCCTTTACAATTATTGTGGAAATCTGGGCTTTGCCCTTAGATGAGAGTCAGGACGGTCCTACCGGTTCGTACCCTACGGACGGGAATGGAGATGGGAACGCGTGATTGCAGTTACATTAGGAGGATCTCACGGGGCGCGTGGAGATACTCAAGGTGTATAGCTTTTTGGTAGGATGATCAGATTAGGATGATGTATAGGAACTAGGTGTCCTTCTTTTTGGATTGGAGTATTTTTAGTTTGGAAAACTGTATTTATAAATTGTCAGTTTGACTTCTTATTCGAATGGGTTCCATGTACCATTTGATGTTGTGTAAATGTTTTGGATTTGTAATTGGAGAAACTTTTCCGCTACTTGTAAATTATAATGACTCAATTACTTATCCAAAGGCATTTCCTGATTTAATTCTTTGTTCGTTTTTAATTACTTTTAAAAAAAAAAAAATATATACCCTCGCTTTGAAAAACGGGATGTTACAGTTATCTTTTTCGAATGTACACATGTTAATTATTTCAACTATTTCTTTCTTATTTTTCTTGTTTATTTTTTGCAATTCTTGTTTTGACTTTTACAACTATTGAATTGATTCCATAAACCTATCAATTTAGAACCCATAAGGATCTAATTCAAGTCCTAACTTGATCTTCAAATTCATTTGTTAAGGTTTTAAAATTCACAATTAATCAATAAATACTCTCAATATTGAAAGTATATTAATCATAAGTATTCATTTATCATTTTTTACAAAAAAAAAAAAACACACTTTCTAAATAAAATTGAAATATCTATGTATTTTTTTCTATACCCCCTTCCTCCAAAAGCACTCCTCTCCTCCAAACTCCCAAAAGATTTTTACAGGAGCTCTATAGTATGTATATGTACTGGTTTTTTGGGGTTATTACTAAATCTATTTGTTTCATAGTTTTGTCCTATATTTATGAAATTTCATTCATACCCTATTTCTTTGTTGGTCATGTGAGGATGATAATGAGTTAAATCCTTAATAGTAAATGTTGGTGTGAAATCTCCAACTAGACCTAGTAAATATGTGATTTGTTATATTTGTCTGCATACTAAGAGTATTTGTAAAGACATAAAAGTTAACAAATTTCTATATTTAAATATTTAAAACATGATTTTTTATATATATTTTTTAATTTAAGTTTTTATTCTTTAACAAATATAGGAGGACTTGTTAAAACCACCTATGTTTATAAATTAATTATTCTTTAGGGATTTGGAGTTTGAATTTTTATCTCTTAATTAGAGCTCTTTGAGGTTTATTTGAAAAAGAATTAAACTCTTGAGGTCGTATTTTAAAAAAAACTATTATATCCTACATTAAAAAAATATATACCAACATTTTTCTTTTTTACGTTCATGAGGTCGTATCTGCAGGATGCGACCACATTGACAGATAATTTTTTTATTCTGCAATAAAAGATCACATTTTCAATGTAGAGTATAATAATTAGTTTTTTTAAAAGATAGATATATGTATATATATATAAACCACAAAAAATAAAACTATTAATCTTAAAAAATGTAAAAGAATAAATAAAAAGGGAAAAATAAATAAGAGGAAAAATACGTGAACAGATTTTTTTACACAGATGGAAAAATATGGTAACCAAAAATTGTGATTCCTCGGGGTTAGTTTTTTTTTTTTTTTTTTTTTTTTAGTTTTACTTATGTTTTATCCAATTACATACAAATAGGTAATAGGTAGGTTATGTAAATTGAATTTAAGTATATTGTATATTATGTAAATTAAGTTTAAGTAGAGTAAGTGAATTTAATTCTGTAATTTATTTGAGTTTAATTGAAAAATAAACAAAGTGAATCTAATATTAATGTACTTTTTTTTGCGTACAAGATAATAAAGTTGATAGAATTTTTTATTGACGAATATAATTAAATAAATAGTTAAATCGTATTAATTTCTTGACTTTTTTTCTTTACAATTCGTTCAATACTTTTTTAGTTCGCCAATCAAATTATCTTTATTAATGGTTGAACTTTTGTATGGCTCAACGTAACAAAAATAATTTAAAAATATATATATGATTTACCAAGGGGTTATATATGGACAGGGAAGGACCTCAAATTTAATTGAGCAGACACAACTGTCCCCACAATTTTTCAAGATTATATAGTACTACTATATATAGTTTGTATTATTGCTGTACTAATTAATTTGTTGATTTACCTCAATTGTAATACTAATTGAGTCACTAAAATATTCTGGTTGAGAAAGTCATATTCAATTTCAAGAAACAATTGAAATTTTGATATGTTAGATAAATAATCATAATTCTGATGTATACTTTTACCAGTATTACATCATAACTATATATATGCTATATTATGACCGGTAATTATTCTTTTAACAAATTTTGGTATAAAAATTTCCCTTCCATTAATCCAAAATCTACACATACATTGGTTTGGACTATACAATACATATATGATCTATAATTATTTAATATTCATCGGTCAGAATTTTACAGTTATTTATATGCAGAGGAAATTAAAATCACAGTTAAGTCTATAGTTAAATTGTTAGTGTCTAGTGTCCACCAGAGCTAAAACTCAGAGGCAATTTGAAATGTGTCTGACATTTTCAAATATGCAAAGATTTTGCCCTCTAATTAAAATCCACTGCTATGGAATTTTGCCTATGTTTGGGTTCTATGGTCCACATAATTTATGGTATTTCTTATCTAAGCTAAAAATAGACAAAGTAGACATAAGGGAAAAAAATTATGACCCTCTAACAAAGGCCCTTTTCATTCAACTGTAATATTCTCCGGTCACCTATCACACCATTTCTTTCACTCCTCATATTTTCCATGTTCTATTACATTCCAATTTATCTATTGTTGCTCCAGTCATTATTATACTTCCAAAATCTGATAAAATCTAACTTGTATTCCTTTTAATGTTTTGCATTTAATATTCAAATTTACGTTTGTATGCACCGTCCCAATAAACATTGTTTGCACATTTTTTCAAATTATATCTTATGTTGTAAATATTTGTAGAGATATTTTAGCAATTAACATAATAAAATAATATCATTATGTGATATAATTAGATGTATATGTAAAATAGTTTTCTACTGCCACAATCTGTATATAAAAATTAATCTGTTGAAAATTTAAATAAATAAAAAATAACTAGGATTAAGAATCCCTTAGTTATTTTAAATATTATATACCATGTAGCTACTATACCCTGCCTCATTCACATGCAAATCATATCAATAACTTTATTCTCTACACATTGATATGAATTCGAATACAAATGATCTTCAACCTCTACCTTTGCTTAGTAGTTTCCTTGGTTCAACTTCACAAGAACCTTTACATCAAAATGAAAATCATAAATCATGCTATAATAATCGAGCTGAGGATGTAACAGTGGCCTTACACATAGGTCTCCCTGACAATTCAATTGAATCACCAATTGATAATGGATTTGTGAATGTCCCAACTCAAGTTCCTAATAATTACTGGATTCCAACTCATGAACAGATTCTCATTGGATTCAGTCATTTCTCTTGTCCTGTTTGCCTCAAAACTTTCAATCGTTACAACAATCTTCAAGTGTAGTTTTCTTCATTTTTTTTTGTCTCTTAATCGCTTGAAATCTCGAAGTTGAAAAGCTTTTCACGTTCAATTATTGAGATTTTGCATGACACATTCAACATTTTTAACTTAGTGAAATAGAAAAAATAGTGTCTAACTTTTGTTTCTTTATCCTATATAAAACACTATTGGCAATTTTCAACATGTTTACATAAAAAATAGGCTTTTAGGCCAATACTAAAAAATTATTTAAATTTTATTTATATCACCTCCTATAAGATCATATTAGACTAGAAGCACATGAATAAATTTCTATGTCATCATTATTATATCTATATTCTAATTATGAATATATAGCATTTGTAGTCATTTCAAAGTCTTTAATATTTAGAAGAATCAAGTTCAAATACAACTGATTCTTAATCAACTGTGATTGCAAATACATAAAAAAACAAATATATTGAGTAGACATCAAAAACATTGATGTCACAATCTAATTTAAGTCAAAATCACTTAACGTGTTGTCATTGTTGAGACATCAAAATCTTCGAACGTTGCAGTATGAATATTTGTCTCAAATTTTTGTTCTAGACGATGATTATATTTTTCAATTTTGTGGCAGATGCATATGTGGGGACACGGTTCACAATATCGAAGAGGACCAGACTCATTGAAACGAACACATCCGCGGCCGTTGTTAGACATTCCATGCTATTGTTGTTCAAAGGGATGTAAGAACAACATTGAGCATCCAAGAGCAAAGCCATTGAAGGATTTCAGAACATTGCAAACACACTACAAGAGAAAGCATGGTTCAAAGCCTTTTACTTGTCGCAAGTGTGGGAAACCTTTGGCAGTAAAAGGATATTGGAGAACTTATGAGAAAAACTGTGGCAAGCGTTGGCTTTGTATTTGTGGTTCAGATTTCAAACACGAGAGGTCACTTAAGGATCATATCAAAGCATTTGGATTTGGACATAGTCCTTTTTCTTCTTCCTCGGATGGTATTTAAGGTCTTTGTTACATTGATGTGTCTTGGGTGTCTTTTCTACTATTTGAAGGGAAAAATATTATGATTATGAGGGGGTGTTATCATCAATTAGTATACAGAAATGTATTTTTAATTTCGAGGTATCAAGGGTAAATTAAATAGAGGTAAAATAATAAAGAAATTGGAGCTTAATATTTGATTCCAATGGATTGTTTCCTAGCATGTACTTCAATTTCTGCTTCGAAATGTGTTAGTTTGGTTCTGTGCTGCCTTAAGACCTGTTTTATATTAGTCATTTATATATGAAAAAAAATCTATATAAATTAAATTCTCAATTGATTTCTTCTTCTATATCCAGAAGATTTATTTATTTTATTTTATTTTTTACAATTTTCGCATCTTTCATGGTAACATTGCCTAACTTTGTTTCAAAGTAAAATGTTAACATTGCCTAACAAGAAGTCATTGTTATAAATATCCATGAATTTTATGAATACAATATATATGTCTATTACATATAACAAATTTAAAACACAAAGCAGGTCGGTCAAACTAGGGTCGGTCCATTATTTTTACTTGATAAAAAGTATTTTCAAATTAAAATAATAAATTTTTATCTAAAATTGATATTATTTCAAGAAATATTAAATTAATTATTTAATTATTAATTAAAAAGAAATATTATATAAAATCGATTATAGTTTAATAAATAGGTTTTTATTTTAAAGTGTTTAAAAATACTATTTTTTTTAAAAAAAAATTAATAATTTTACTAAAATACTATTATGAGTTTTAAAATGCTTCATATTAAAATACAGTTTACACTTTCATATATCTTGAGCCGACACTAACACAGACAAAAGTAACATAATTTCAATAACATTTTTACTACTATTATTAAAACTGATTTTACAACTATTATTATAACTGTGCTTGTTGAGAGCTTACCATTCCAACATTAGAATAAAATTAGAATTTTGGATATTTTTTAGTAATTTAAGTCAAACTATATGTGTGAGAATGGGCATACAATTTTAACGACTTCTTATAAAAATGCAAATTTAGTTAATGCTAAATATTGAATCTTTAATTATATTATTGTAATAATCATGTACCAAATTTTACATCATTAAAATTAAAATAGATTTTAAACTTTTCTGTCAATTATTAAAAAATAGTTTCACTAAAACAACAAAGTTACCAACAAAGAGGGTTGGACTTGAGTCTAGCGCAATAAATAGATTTTTACAACGTGATAAATTCATATTTAAATCCTCGTTGAAAAAATTATCTATATTTTATATTCGACGCATTTAAAATAAAATTTAAGAGAAAAAAACAATTGGATCTACAATAAAGAGCTATACTCCCATAAATTAAAGAATTATATCTCAAATCTCAATAAAAAAAGATTTTATATGGTGTCCGACAAGGTTTTCATCATGATTTTCTCTAATAAAGGAAACATGTACAAAAAAATAAAAATAGCATCACTAAAACTTAGAATGGAATGATCATAACTATTTAAAAGTTATACACAAAATGATTTGTGAGTGCATGCTTTTTTTTATAATGTATGAAATGAAACTAATATATGTATTTATGAATTAATTGTCATCTCTCATCAAATTTATATATATATATATCACTACCCCAAAAATGACATTTTATAGCGCGCCTTTTATAGTGTTTATTAAATATAAGCGTTGTTGTATGATATTTTAAAAATAACGGAGAATACAACAACGCTTTTTTGACAAGCGTTGTAAAAAAAGCGCTGTAAAAGGCTTGCGCTTTCACATAATAAAGGATCTATTAGAGTGCTTTTTGGAAAAGCGCTGTAAAAGACTTTTAAAAAATAAAATAAAGAGGTCTTTTACAACGCTTTTGAACAAGCGCTTTAAAAGGCTTCTAAAAAAGCGCTGTAATAGGCTTTTAAAAAATAAAATAAGGAGGTCTTTTACAGCGCTCTTTAAAAAAGCACTGTAATAGGCTTTAAAAACATAAAATAAGGAGGTTTTTTACAACGCTATTCAAAAAAGCGTTGTAATAGGCTTTAAAAAAAATAAAATAAGAAGGTCTTTTACAACGCTCTTTACAAAAAGCGTTGTAATAGACTTTTAAAAAATAAAATAAGGAGACCTTTTACAGCGCTCTTTAAAAAAGCGCTGTAATAGACTTTAAAAAAAATAAAATAAGGTGGTCTTTTACAGCGCTCTTTAAAAAAGCGTTGTAATAGGCTTTTAAAAAATAAAATAAGGTGGTCTTTTACAGCGCTCTTTAAAAAAGCGATGTAATAGGCTTTAAAAAATAAAATAAGGTGGTCTTTTACAGCGCTATTTAAAAAAGCGTTGTAATAGGCTTTAAAAAAAAATAAGGTCGTCTTTTACAACACTCTGTAAAAAAGCGCTGTAAAAGACATCCTTATTTTATTTTTTAAAAGCCTATTACAACACTTTTTTAAAGAGCGTTGTAAAAGACCTCCTTATTTTTTTTTTAAAGAACGTTGTAATAGGATTTTATATATAACATTAAACCCTTCAGTTTCCTCTTCATTACATAAACTTCACTACGCTTCAGTGTCCTTCTCATTGGGAACCCTACTGACCCTACGAACCATATTGTTAACGATCTCAATTGCAAACCATCTTCATATTTGTTACTATCCCTACGAACATTATTACGTATTATTTTCATTGCGAACCCTACTTTGTCCTACGAACCGTCCGTATTTCTGCGCATTCTCGCTGTTCCTTCTTAAACGAAACCGTAACCCTGTATTTCTTCGCACTCTTCAGGTATTGTATTCATTTATTTCTTACATATATATATATATAATGTGTTTGTTAATACTAATAATCACATTTATTTAATAGTGCTTTACAAGTTTTCCGAGCTCAAATGAGTGTTACAGTGTCGAAGCAAAAGTCAAATAAATCACATGGATTCCAATAAAGGTTTGAAATATATGCCTTTAAAATTTCATTAACAATCAATACACAAATATTTATTGACTTATATGTTTTATTTTATAGTGCCCTCGTCAAACTAACAACATAGACTGCGGATCATATATATTGCAATTCATGAAGGAGATTGTTGATATAATCCAAGAAAGAGATTTAACTAAAATAAAGGAATGCACCTATTACAGCGTTTTTTTTAAAAAGCGCTGTAAAACTAGTACAACAAACAACGCGTTTTTAGAAGGGATTTACAGCGTTTTTTCATTTTAAAGAGCGCTGTTGTATCATTTTACAGCGTTGAATTCTTAAGCGTTTTTTTTTTTTAAAAAAAAAAGCGCTGTAAATGGCTTAAAAAAAGCGCTGTAAAATACCATTTTTGGCGTAGTGTGTGTATATATATATATCACACAAGTAAGTTAGACATCACATCTTTATCCAAAACCTTAAGGTAATGTGAGACTTTTTTACTCACATTTGATATACCTACAATATCTTCTTTAAGTGTGAGTCCATCTATTCATCAGGGCATGCTTCCTTCATATATAAGCTTTTTTCATCCACTTGCATGATCGTTGGAAACACAACAACGGGACATGCCGACTAAACACCATTGGCCTAGAAGACTTTCGATACAAAGAATTAGTCGCATCAAACCATCGACTTTGATAACACAGTTGGATCATGAAAGGGTATGAGTGATGAGATCATGAGTTGATTAAACATGTGGAAGGAAACTTACCCCAAAAAAAAATATCAACAAAAGAAGAACAAAATCGAGTTTCATTGGACATAATGGGCCTAAATTATTTTAGCAATATCTTGATTTTCCGAAGTCCGATTAAGGTATTGTTTTATATGATGAAAACTTAACAATATTTCCTACAACTTATATTTCACACATCATGACCAAATTCAACATCTATAATGGTAAAAAATGGGATGGAAGTTGACCACGAATTATTGGGGTTTTATTATTATTTTATGGGGCTTATTAAAATAATAGCTAAATAAAATAAATAGGGACAAATAATAAGGGGTTGTTGAAAAAATGTCTCTTGACTTTTCTTTGATTGTTTTATAACTATTTTCTAATTAAGACTAGACAAAATAATTATTAAAGAGCAACAACATAAGTGGGTTAAACACCACATCTTCACCCAAAACTTTAAGGCAATAGGTTTATTATGGGTCCTCCTACTTATATAGTACTCAATATTTATTTTTCATTTAATGTGAGACTTTTATACTCACATGTGATATACCAACAAATTGTGACATCAAATTCTTCTAACTATCAATGCTTATATAAAGTTGAATATAAGTAAACATAAATTTGGGAAGCAACTCGGAAACTTGAAACTTAATTTATAGTTTATGAACAATGTGTTGGGGAGTCGGGGGAGTGCGGTAGAAATAACGAATCAAATATTTCAGGATCGCAAGAAACTTTGACACCACATCTCTATCTAAAACCTTAAAGTATTAGATATATGAGTCACCACTTTTCTATATATAACATTTAGCTCATTCTTAGTCATTGTGGGGCTAAACCACTCACACTTGAACCCAACAATCTCCCCCTCAAGTGTGATTCTCCCGCATCTTATACTTGCACCGCCGTTATTTACAACGATATCAGCTTTCTGACTACACAACTAGGAAGACTTTCGATATAAGGATCCAACACCAAGATCCACTTATGCTTCCCACCAAGGCTCTAATACCACTTATTTGGGGAGTCCGGGGGAGTTTCGATAGAACAATGGACCAAATGTTCCACGACCACAAGAGATTTTGACACCAAATCTCCATCCAAAACCTTAAGACATTACATATATGAGTCACAACTCTTATCTATCCAACATTTATCTCATTCTTAGTCAATGTGAGACTTAACCACTAACACTTGAACCCAACAGTTTAATCTTTAAGCTTGTATTTGATTATTTTATTTTATCTTATAATATGTGTTAGAGTGTTGTGAGATATAGTTTAAATATTTTTATTAGAGAGTTTGAGTGCACTGGAGGCCATTGAGAGTTTTGAGGGGAGATTGATGTTGGGAAAATAAAAAAACAAAGAAATTTAAACAACAATCAAAACACAAGGAAATAACGTGGAAAACTCCTATTTAGAGAAAAGAACCACAACCAAAGAATAACACTATTTGAAAATTATTACAACACATAGACTTTCCTCAAATACTCCACACCCCCAATAGAACCACAATCTCTAATGAGAATCTCTAACTACCTCATAGAACTCTAAAACAAGAAAGAGAAAGTTAGATATAAAGTTAAAGTGTTTTGACTGGTGTGATTTGTAATGAAGAATTAGAACCATATATATAGCATTGACTTCCCTCTTTCTTTACAATTTTTAATAATGCTGGACTCTTCAATATTCTTCAACTTCAACTAAACCCACACACAGTATGTCACTACATAGGATATAAACTGGACTTTATTTTTATAAATTAAAATATATTTTAAATTAAAATGAAGTTGTATTTGAGTCAATATAAATATACAATACAATTACATTAAAAGTTAATAATTTCTTTGGGTTACCATGGGTATAGGTACAAAGTTTTCATTGTCATTTAATTGTGACTAATCTTTGTTAAGGAACTTATTTATCCATATACAAGATTTAGGAATCAAACACTTAATCATTTGTTTAAAGAGTCCAAATCTCGTACCACTTGGGCCAACTTATTTCTTAAAGGGCTCAAATTCATTATCATTTTAGCTCAACCCTTACCGTTATCGTATTTATCCCTTATTGTCATATATGCTTTTTGCTGTTTATTTGTTAGTGCCCCTATCAAATTTCTTGAAGGTGATTGCATTGATCATGAAGGTTTTCGACATGGGATGCATCTTTTACATCTTTCACTAAAGAAACTGCTCAGTCTGTCCTTCCAGTACTCAAATCGTTCACCATCAAACAAAGGTGGCCTATTAATGTTTCCTTCAGCAGCTTCTTCACAAAATCTAGATATTGTTGAATCTTTGGATCTTTGTTCAAACATTGTAAATTGCTAATTTTTTTAATTGGGTTTTTGATGTCAATTGAAGGTGCAAACATGAGAACGGGAGTTGAATGGTTTTGACTAAGTTGAATTCTTTTTTCTAAGTTATTTAAAACTGATTCGGGTTTGGTGACTTAAAATAAAACTAACAACAATCAGGTTAAGTGATTAGAGACAAAAGTAAAACAAGAATTTTAGAATTAAAATGACACAAGAATTTATCATAGTTCACTACCAACTTTGTAGCTACGTCCAATCTCCGCACTCAGAAGGATTTAATCCACTAATTAAAAATTTGAATTACACAACTTCTGACCCTACAAGCCATTCTTTTCAAAACAACCTGACACCTACAGACTTTTGGACGAACACAAATACCCTGACTCTACAGACTAAGATACTTAATGCAAGTTGGACATACTCTTAACATATCTGGGTCATAATATTTCACTAATCTTGCAAAAACACATTGTCTTCAAGGTAAGAATTAAAAGTCAAAGCAAAAAAATAATACCTTTTGTTTTTGGTTAACAAAATAATAGAGCTAAGTGATTCAATTGGACAAGTCAAAATCAACATCACTTTTTTTATGAGCCCAATTCCACTCTAGTTGGGGATGATGTTTATTAACACGGCCCATAACATCCCTGCATTCTTGTAAATAGAGTTGTTAATAAAACCCCAAAACCCAAAGCTCACTTAAAAAAATCTCCTACTAATTCCCTAATATTAGCCCCGTATTGAAATAAATTTTTTAAGTCCTGACTCATTATTTTATTATTTTTTGTGGGTTTAAGTGGGTTCATAGGTTCAATGTTTTGTTAATTGAGATTTTTTTCTTGAAAAAATTTTGAAATTTGTTTTTCTCAGAAACATATCAAAAATGTTTCTAAAAAAATCTAAAACATTTTTTAAATCATTTTTTATCATAAACTTTACTCAAAAAAAAATTTACTTTTTGAAAAATTATCTAATTTTTTTAAAATAAAATATCAAAAAAATAGTTTATAAAAGTGGGTCTGTAGACCCTACTAAACGCCCAAAATATTAAGAGTTTTTTAGTTTTGGGACTAACTTTTTTGAAATTTTTTTAACTATGAAATTTGTTGACCCTTCCAACGTGTGAACTAGAGTCAATAATTAGTGTACTTGTGAAATTGAAACCTATACTTATAAATCACCATGTCTGCATGCAAGATGGAAACCTATACTTCCGAAAACGTTTTTAGAAGAATTTTGGTACACAGAGTATTTTCAGAAATTTTTTTACAAGTTTTCCGGTACAGAAGAATGTTACCATAAAACTTTAAAAAAAGATATCCGGTACATAAAGGAAAAACGTGTGTATAGGAAAACTTTTGTCATCTTTTTCGGTACAAAAATGTGTTTTTGGAAAACTTCATTGACAAGTTTTTCAGTACACACCAATTTTTTTTAAATAGTTTTTAAATTTTTTGAATTTTATTAATTTTTTAAAATGTTAACATATATGAATAAACCGCTACTATTATTGGATAAAATATGTGTTGATACTACAAATATTTTTGACACAGATCAGGTATGAATAATTATAATTAATATTAATATTGTAAAAATATATTATTGTGATTATTTATAATTTATTTTATATTTTATTTCAGATATTTGATACAAGGGACGCTGTTGTGAATTGGGCTAAAGAAATCGGTATAAAAAATAAAGTTATTGTTATAAAGTTATTGTTATAAAAAATAAATCGGTATAAAGTTATTGTTAAAAAATAAAGTTATAGAGATAGGAGAGAAATGAATGAGAAATAAATTAATATTAGGTTGTGACAAAGGAGAAAAATATAAGTGAGCTGATAGTTCAACTTGACGTTCAACAAAAAAGTGTGATTTTCCTTTCAAACTTAGATTAAAACCATTAAAAGATGATTCAGGATGGACAATTAAAGTAACTTATGGAGTTCACAACCATGAATTACCTGATACTTCGGAGGGGTATGCATTTGTTGGACGCTTAGATGAAGAAGAAAAAAAAGCATATTCATGACTTAACAACATATAATGTTGCACCGAGGCACATATTGTGACACCCTAAACCCCAAAATAATATATATATATATATATATATATATATATATATATATATTAATTTATATTATATTTCTATAAAATTTGCAGTAGATAAATAAAAATATGTTTCTAAGAAAATAAAAACTTAATTTTTAACTTAGGATATCTCCCAAAAATCAAAAGGAACACTTTAAACTTATTTTCTTCGTTAAAATAGTGTAATCTCAATAAGCTTGATTTAAGTATTATTACTTGATTTAATTTAAAAACTTACTAGTACTTCTAAGATTTTCATACAAAAATTCGTTTCAAATTAAATAAGTAAAATACAATTTAAGCCATTATCCCCGGTATCACCTATCAGAGCGTAGTTCCTCCCAAACTTGAACTTCAAGATTCATTAACCTGTAATACTGCGATTTCGCAAACGCAGGGCCAAGCCAGTCAAACATAAACAACGAATGGAGGTAAGTTTCAAAATCATGATGACAGTATAATACAAGTAAGAAGAACACACAAACAATCATAGTAGAACCGTATCATAACACAAACATTCCATCAAGAAAATATCACATTAAAAAGTCAAAAGCACTCAAGAAAAATCAATAAATTTCACTATAACAACAAATTGTCTAAGAGAAATTATCACCACACACGATACATATTAATCACAACAAAACAATCACAATAAAGTGCAATGCTATGCATGAGCTTAGACTCTACTTCACAATGTGGTACCATTCTAACTCTGAAGTACTTGGTTAGGAGGCTTGATACTATGCCACCATCCCGGTGGACAGACAATTCAAATTGGCCCTGTCCTCATAGATCCCCTCAACTCAACCCGAGACACATATACGTGACAGTCGAGGTAAACGTGTGTTGCGTGGTAGCTCCCGACATTTGGAGTGCTACCTCCAAGTCACCTAGGAATTCCCCACCCGAATACCTCAAAGGTCTAACAATCTTGCATTAAGGCTCGACAGCAGATCGCCACGATCAGACTCATCCAGTTGTACTTCCCCAGAATCACTAGGCTTGTCAGGCCCTACCTATATGATGACAAAATAATCTCCACTTCACAAATTCACAATATTTATTTTCTCCCCTCGTTGGTATATGATACTCCATTAAAATCGTCATCTCAAACACAAATTGAAATCGCCAGTATTTCATCAACTATGGAGTTAATTCAATATTCTCATCACAATATCACTATCATTAATCATATCTCATCACATAAACTCATCACAATTTTATAGAATCACTATCATCAATCAAACATAATCATTATCATCACATAAACTTATCACAGATTTATATCATAAATCACACATCATCATCAAATAAACTTACATTATACACTACATTCACATAAACTCATTTAATCACCCCTTACCTTATTTCGATGCTTTCACACATGAATACGATTCCACGAGCATACAGCCTTTGTTCATTGACTCTTTGTCCATCTATCGATCTAACTCGACAGTTTATGGGTAAATGTTAAAAATAGTTTATGAGAAGATACTCTAAAAACTAAATTCGAAATTCGGTCAAGGAAACAAATCATTGGATAAAATATAAATTTTTCACACGGTCGTTTTGGCATTGGTTTCACTCAAATCAGACTTACGGTGAAGGAGAACGGTTCAAACTAAGGAATTTTATAAACGGAGACGTCGGGTATTTTAGAGAAAAATTTGGATGGTTAAAAAATCTGAGGAAGTGTGTTTATTTGACTACCTAAATGAATAAAACGACATACTGAAATTTGGACAAGAACGGAGAAATTTTTTTGGAACAATTATCGATCATTGGTGTCAAACTATAGATTGTTGTTGTGTTTCTCTTTGGTTTTACGGCCGCCGTCCAACTCCCTTCCTTTTTTTGTTTATTTTATTTTATTAACAATTAGGGTTCACAAATGGGTCACACCCATTGGTCTCCTTTTAGGTTTTACTAGTTTTATTTTATTTATTTTTAACACAATTTCATTAATAAATCATTATTAATATTTCAAGACTAATAATTTATAAATAAAAATAATTAATCTTTTAAAATACATTAATAACCAAAACTCTCATATTCAAAATATTCCCTATAATAATACTTATTTTTCCAAATACTCAAATTAAAATATTACCATTATTAGAGAATAGTCGAAATTATAAAATAAATAAATATAACATCAACACTGTATATTAATTACTAAATCTTAATAAATATATATAAAATCACAATGTCATAATAAGTATATAAAAATAAAGGAAATCAAACACAATATCACTACTATCTCAAGATAATTATTTATAAAAAAAATAACTAAAAATTGAAAATAGTTATAAATAATTAAAATATAACTACGTGCATACCTAATATCAGTCAACTGCACATAAAAGTATTACATTAATTGGGTACACGTATATACATGTAAAATTGTATAAAATCTTTTTTTTAATAAATATATATATTACACTAGAATACTATTATTTTTTAAAAATAGATCAAAGAGTAAAATATAATATTTATTATTTATATCGCTCATGTAATCTAATACTTATAAAACTAGCACATCATATAAATCACCTATATAACAAAAAATTAATCACAAAGTTTATTAACATATATTTTATAATAATTTTAACATCAAATTAATTATTTAAAATCCTATTTAATTAATAAAATAGTTTATCATAAAATTTAGGGTGTTACACATATTACCCTTATTGCAAGACCGAGATAAGAACAATGTTAGTAAGATCTCACAAATATATAAACAAGGGAGTATGATTCGATTGCACGTGAGAGGTAATAGAACAAAGATGCAACATTTATTCAGGTTAACTGAAAATGCAAAATATGTGTATTGGAATAGAAATCGTGAAGACTTAGATATTATGAGAGATATTTTTTGGACGCATCCAGATTCAGTGAAGTTGTTGAATTTATTTTCGATTGTGTTGATTATGGACAATACCTACAAAATCAATAAATATAGAATACCATTACTTGAAATTGTTGGTATGACATCAACAAAGATGACAATTGTAGTTGAATTTGCTTATTTGGAACGTGAGCGGGAAGAAAACTTTTGTTGGGCATTAGAGAGGCTAAGAGAACTGTTTGTTACACAAAACAAATTTCCTCAAGTAATTGTGACAGACAGAGATCTTGCATTAATGAATGAAGTTGTTATTGTATTTCCACATGCTTTTAATTTGCTTTGTCGATTTCATATCTACAAAAATATTGGAGCAAAATGCATCCTATATGTCTTAAAGGATAGACAATAGTTAGTATTGAATATGTGGAAAGACATTATGTATTGCAGTGATGAAAAAGAGTATATCAAGCGCTTGCACATGTTTGAGCAATCAAGTGTCGATAATGAATTGTTTGTTAACTATGTGAAAGAAACTTAGTTGACTTCTCATAAGGAAAGATTTATTGAAGCATGGGCAAACTGTGTGATGTATTTGGGGAACACAAAGACTAATAGGTATGTCATGTGACTCAAAAACTTTGATTTTGTAATTTTATTATATATTGTTGAATTGCTAAATGGTGATAATTTATATGTAATGAATAAATGTTGGAACACAATATGGGTGACGTGTGTAAATGTTTGGAGGCTATGAACAACATGATAAGGTTGCAACATAAAAAAATCAGGGGCTCGTTTCAGAAAAGTTTCTATGATGAAGATCATGAATACAAAAATCCATTTTATTAGAGATTGAATACATTTGTATCAAGAGAAGCTCAAAGACGTATGGCTGAAGAATAAGAGAAAGTTGAGTGGGTGGGTACTGACAAATCTATATGTGGGTGCTCTCTCAAAAGGACATACGGGTTACCTTGTACTTGAAAATTCGCACAATATAAATTGATGGGTGAACCAATTCCTCTAGATTATGTGGATATTCAATGGAGAAAATTAAGCATGGAATGTGAACTCACCCAAGACATAGAAGATGGATCAGAGTTGGATATGTCTACTGAGATGAATGCCTTATGGAAACACTTTCGATCACTTGATGTTATAGCAAAACGAGTGTTGATGAGTAAGGTACGTGAACTTGTTTTTCCAACTACAAGTTCATTGTGTCCACCACCTAAAAAAGTTAAGACCAAAGGACGAATGAACAAGAGTAAGGGTAAGAAGGCAGATGGATATGATGTATATCGAGACCCTTCTTATTTTGAGCATGTTAATGCAACATGTTGTGAAGATCCTGGTTCTCAAACATCTCTGTCATCAAAGAAGAGACAAGTCTCTCAATCAAAGAAACAACCCTCTCAATCATCTCAATCTTTAAAGCACTTGTTATGTAGACAATTTCCTCATGTTATTCAACCATACATTGATGATATATTTGATGTGGTAGCGGAAGGAAATTATGGTTTTCGCGCTATTGGATTATTGCTTGGACATAGTGAGGAGTCTTGGTCTTTGGTCCGCAATAGTTTGGACCACGAGATTCCTTCTCATATAACTCCATATGATAGTATGTTCACATGACGCATTAGAGAAGTAAGAGATTCATTGAAGATATTCAGCTTAGGTGTTCAACCCATAGATAAATGGATGTCCATACCTGATATGGGTTACGTGATATCGACAACATATAATATTATTCTTGTCATGTTTGGTCAAACATTTTCAATGACTTTCTTTCCTATAAGGGGTTCACATTTAGGATTGACAAAAAATGATTGTATCATATGTATTGGTTTTGTTGATGAAAATCACTAGGTTCTGGTAAAAGTATCACCGATCTGCTGTAGGATAGGTGGCAATTGTGAACTAGAAGCATCTGCAACGGTGGTCGAGACACTATAATGTGGGACCTTGGGTACACCAGCTGGTCGCACTAGCAGTGGATGAGGCACCTGATAGAACCACTCCAAATATCCCTCCTGACACTCAGATGAATATGTAGCTGGACGGATCTTGTGAAATATCTCGATGACAGGGGTCACATATCCCAATCATTCCACATCTACATCAAATAATCTAGAATGATCTAGAGGTGGCAGTGATGGAATATGTTGGATATATCTAAACTGTCTCAAACACCTCTTTGGCAGATATTTCACTATTGTGTTGTATCATCAAAATGAATGACATTCCTATGATTCTCCCATGGTCTCCATATGACATCCGCAGAAGTTAGTATGTCAATCATACCTCTGTACTCAGTGACCTTGTGCTTGCCTTGTTTGTAGCACCATCTATTCATTCGGGCAAAGCATTCCACGCCAGCCCCCCAGTGAGCTCTATTATAAATATTTGAAAAATATTCGCAAATCTAACACTGTTGCAAATAAAAATAAATATATTAATGATAATCAAAAAATTAATAATTAATAATAAATAATAATTAAAAAATTAAACATAAAAATAAATAAATAAATTATATACATAAAAATTAATAATTAGAAATAATTAACATAATATTTAATAATTAAAAATAAATATTTAATACTTGAAGCAGCGACATATATCCACCTAGCTATTTGGTGTCATGACAGCAAGTATCTGAGAGATAGTCATAAAAGACTACGAGTGCAACAATACCCCATGCGTATTTATCTATACCGTCTAAATTTCTAAATAAAAGAAGATACTTCGCAAGGAAGATCTTCTAAAAAGGAAGATACCCCATGCGTAGTCATAAAGGAAGATCTTCTGAAAATGCTGAAAGGTGAAATGGGGAAAGTTTTGGAGTTTTATTATTTAAACGAAAACAAATAAACCATTTCCTTACTTATTTGGGGGTATTGGTATAATTAGGGAGTAGGGAATAAAATTTTCAAGTAAATAATTCAAATGTATGTGGAATGGTTGTTTTAAGCCCATATCCAAAATGCTTCAGCAAGTTTTCTTTTTCAAGTGCGGTAAAAGTAGGGCTGTTCATGGTTGGTTTTTTAAAAAAACCAAACCATATCCATTTTAAAACCAATATATGGATTTAGATTTATAACCAAATCCATTATTTGGTTTAAAACTGGTTATAAAACCAATTATAAAATGGTTATGGTTAAATAACCGGTTTATAATTAAGCAACCGGTTTTGAAAATTTTAAATTTAAAATCGATTTTTTTTTCAAAATTGGTTAAAATTTGATTATTTAAAAAAAATATTTATTCATAGTTTAAAAATCGGTTATTTAAGAAAAATCGATTTTTTCGATAAATTTTTTTAAAAAAATTCTCACCAAATCTGATATTTTTTCGAAAAAAATATTTCAAATATTTTTCAAGAAATAAAATCTCAAAATTAACAAAATATTGGTAGGTGGATAAAAACCGAATAAAAACCAAATCCAAATATAAAACACAAGTAGTTATCCAACCGGTTTATAAATAAACCAGATTATAACCATATGATTTTAACCGAATATTTAAAATGGATGTGGATCCGGTTTCGGATTTGGACCTCATAACCGAATTTTTTGCACAGCCCTAAGTAAAAGGATGAGCCCATCAGATTTTCAGGTAGAGTCGGCAAAAGGATGGGCCCATCGTTCATGTTTGATAGTAAAAGAAAGTAACCACAAACGTGAAGGCAACTTCGTCAACGAGATCGCCAATTCGCCATGGCCTCCAAGGCCAACAAGAAGCAGCACCAAGGTCGGCGCCCCTTACCGTGAAATAAACCGTTGTCGAAGGTGTTGAGAACGGAAAAAAGCAATTAATGATATCAGAAGAGAGGAATTCATATGCAGAAAATGTGAAGCCATTGAAATGTCGTAATTAGAGATGGCAGAGCATGAAGTCGTTGAAACTATTCCACCAGGGTCGAAGAAGTCGATGGAAAAATCAGGGAGATCAGAAGAATGAACGGAGTTGTTGACAACAAATGTGAGAGTCGCGATGAGGTTCTGCTTTTTGGTCCTTAACGGTTGCGTGAGGTTTTTATTTTGCGTCAGTTTATGCGATGAAAAAAACGCCCTTGTCGATAGTATGCTTCTTATGTTCCTAAAAAAAAATCAGAAACAGGTTTCCATATGGTGTTGAAATGTGGTTTTAGCTTCAATGGATCTGGATCCTTAAAGGACTCAACAACAAAATCCTTTTGTTCTTTGATGTCATATATGATTGGATTGGAAATGACAGAAAAATCGCTTTCAACATTCCTCTGAACCTCACGCGAGCAAAACCCAAAATTCCATCCTTCTCCATTTTTCGTTTTCGTTGCTTCCTTTTCTTCAAAGCTAGTGACCCAAGGTTGGGTGAGAGTTAGATCAAGGTTTTCGCAACTCCACTCTTCCTCTTTGATTCGAAAACGAAGAAAAACGGTTTTTGAGATCCAAACACAAACCCCTCCGTTTCTTCTAGATCCGAACCTCATTTCTCGAAGAGACAGAAGGGAAAGTTGCTCACCACCACGCTACGGTGCTAGTGAACTAATTTGGAAGCGGCGTTGCGAGCGGAAAATTTACCGGAATTACTCGCGGTACCGGAAACGCGCGTTAAAGCTAACGTTGAGGTAAGGGCTCCTTCCAAACTTCTAGTTTGCATTAGGGACTTATCTGTGGTTGTGTGGGAAGGAATTTGTTAGGGTTTAATGTATCGATTTGGGGAAAAACGAAACTAATGCGTTATGGGTAAAACCTTAGAGTTAGGTTTTGTTTATATTGATGAATGGTTCGTGGTAAATGAATTTGAAGTCATTGTGTAAGATTTTGGGTAAATGAAACTTGTGTGTTTTGAGTAGTGGATTGTGTCGATTTGTGTTCGTTGTTTTTGACATGCTCTTAATTGATATTGATGAAATTTGATATGTGTATGGTTGGATTTGTGAATAAATGAATTGATATGTTTTGATGTGAGAATTTGTTGAGTTTGTGTTGTGTGAAATTTGAAAACCATTAAGTTAAATGAGTATTAAGAATGGGGAATCTCTTAATGTCTCGTTTACTTAATGTGCGTTTGTTTGTGAAAAATCGTTTAAGTTAACTGGGCGTTAAGAATGGGGAATCTCTTAATGTCTCGTTTACTTAATGTGCGTTTGTTTGTGAAAAATCGTTTAAGTTAACTGGGCGTTAAGAATGGGGAATCTCTTAATGTCTCGGTTACTTAATATTTTGTTTTGAAAATCGTTTAAGTTAACTGGGCGTTAAGAATGGGGAATCTCTTAATGTCTCGGTTACTTAATATTTTGTTTTGAAAACCGTTTAAGTTAACTGGGCGTTAAGAATGGGGAATCTCTTAATGTCTCGGTTACTTAATATTTTGTTTTGAAAATCGTTTAAGTTAACTGGGCGTTAAGAATGGGGAATCTCTTAATGTCTCGTTTACTTAATGTGCGTTTGTTTGTGAAAAATCGTTTAAGTTAACTGGGCGTTAAGAATGGGGAATCTCTTAATGTCTCGGTTACTTAATATTTTGTTTTAAAGAAAAATCGTTTAAGTTAACTGGGCGTTAAGAATGGGGAATCTCTTAATGTCTCGGTTACTTAATATTTTGTTTTGAAAACCGTTTAAGTTAACTGGACGTTAAGGAGGGGGAATCTCTTAATGTCTCGGTTACTTAACATTTTGTTTTGAAAACCGTTTAAGTTAACTGGGCGTTAAGAATGGGGAATCTCTTAATGTCTCGGTTACTTAATATTTTGTTTTAAAAAAAGTTGTTTAAGTTAACTGGGCGTTAAGAATGGGGAATCTCTTAATGTCTCGGTTACTTAATATTTTGTTTTGAAAATCGTTTAAGTTAACTGGGCGTTAAGAATGGGGAATCTCTTAATGTCTCGGTTACTTAATGTTCGTTTTTGAAAATCGTTTCAGTAAATGAGTATTAAGAATGGGGAATCTCTTAATGACTTATTTACTGAATGTTTTGTCTTGAAAATCGTTAAGTTAAATGAGAATTAAGAATGGGGAATCTCTTAATGTCTTGTTTACTCGTGTATGTTTTGGTAAGTTGTGCTGACCCGGGATAGGTGGCACCTCGGTAAACGGTACGGACCCGTGATAGGTAGTACGTTTACGACTTACGTTCCTGCGGGAATTGCGTTTGTCCGTGAGAGACTGCGCAGGGGTTTGTCCGTGAGAGACTACGCCCTGGTTTAAGTTAGATGAGAATTAAGAATGGGGAATCTCTTAATGTCTTGTTTACTCGTGTATGTTTTGGTAAGTTGTGCTGACCCGGGATAGGTGGCACCTCGGTAA
This sequence comes from Cicer arietinum, assembly GCF_000331145.2. NCBI lineage: Eukaryota > Viridiplantae > Streptophyta > Magnoliopsida > Fabales > Fabaceae > Cicer > Cicer arietinum. The sequence goes on from NC_021161.2 coordinate 21,369,787, forward strand.
ACAGTACGGACCCGTGATAGGTAGTACGTTTACGACTTACGTTCCTGCGGGAATTGCGTTTGTCCGTGAGAGACTGCGCAGGGGTTTGTCCGTGAGAGACTACGCCCTGGTTTAAGTTAGATGAGAATTAAGAATGGGGAATCTCTTAATGTCTCGTTTACTCGTGTATGTTTTGGTAAGTTGTGCTGACCCGGGATAGGTGGCACCTCGGTAAACGGTACGGACCCGTGATAGGTAGTACGTTTACGACTTACGTTCCTGAGGGAATTGTGTTTGTCCGCGAGAGACTACACCCTGTTGATTTGTGAACTGTTGGTTCATTTTGTTTGTGTAGTAATGTGTTATAAATGCTAAGTGTTATGTTTTGGAATTTGGTGATAACATGTTTGATTGCAATACCATTTCGAAATCCATGATGTCGTAGTAATTGTGTTATCAGTGTTAAGTGTTAAGAATTGGGATTATGCATGAATGTGATTGAGTTAGTTTATGAATTTTTGAAAGAATACACAGGTAAATCGATTTCCCAATCGATTGGATGGTAGACAGGGACTTGGCCAAATGGACAAAATCGATTAGCCAATCGATTTTGTAATCAGTTTTTTTGAAAATCCCTTTCGAAATCGATTGCCCAATCGATTGGGCCTAAGTCAGGGACTCATCCATATTCGACCAAATCGATTTGGAAATCGATTGGCCCTTAAGTCAGGGGCTCAGCTATCCTGTCAATCGATTGCCCAATCGATTGAATCAAGCCAGAGTTCAAAATTTCACTAAAAACCTTCAGGAAATCGATTTGGAAATCGATTGGTATTAAGTCAGGGGCTCCGTTATCCTGTCAATCGATTGCCAAATCGATTGATTCAGCCCAGGATTCTATTCTCATTAAAAATCTTCACCCCAATCGATTGGCTCAGTGAAAATCCTCAGTTTTAGTTGTATGATTAATTACTCATGAATCTATCCATGTCTTGTTTTATTATGTGTTAATTAGGAGATTGAGAACTGCATTTTACCTTCATTTTCATTGGCAATGTACTGTATGAACTTTTCGCATATTGAAAATCCTGTTAAGGTGCATGCTTAGTTGAAAAGTTGTTTTGAGCATTCAAAAACTTAATTGCTATGTGTTAACTGTTATTTTCTGGTTGGTGACCCTTTACAACTATTGTAGAAATCTGGGCTTTGCCCTCAGATGAGAGTCAGGACGACCCTACCGGTTCGTACCCTACGGACAGGAATGGAGATGGGAACGCTTTAATTGGACAAGAATCAGCCTAGGAGGACGAAAATGACCTAAATGTTCATCCAATGATTAGGATGATGTATAGGGACTAGGGGTCCTTCTTTTTAGTTTGGAAAACTGTACTTATACAAATATTATCAGTTTGATATCATCTTTGGATGGGTTCCATGTACCATTTGATGTTATGTAAATGTTTTGGATTTATAATTGGAGAAACTTTTCCGTTGCGTAAATTATAATGACTCGATTATTTATCCAAAAACATTTCCTTATCTATTTCTCTGCTTTATGTTTAATTACTTTCAAAAAAAAAATATACCCTCGCTTTGAAAAACGGGGTGTTACACTAAAACTATTCTAAAATATCTACTTTCTTCATTCATTTTCTTAGTAATCATTATAATCACCAATTTCCTATTTATATCATAGGAAAATTACCTACACCAAATATAAATGTGATTTTTTGACATTTGCTTTTAGTTAAATTACCTACACCAAATATCGATTGTTAGACTTTACTTATCCTAAAGCTAATAATATTTCAGCTTAAAAAGATTTTTTTTAAAAAGTGTTGTAACCCCTATTTACATTTACATGTTTTTCATCCTCTTTAACGGTACCTCACAAAGCCATGTTTCATAGAGTCACATAGAGGCATACACCACCATTGATGAAATGTTGTGTATCTTGTGAGTGTTTTATTTAAGATAAGTGCTTAAGGTATTCTAGATGGTTATTACACAAGATAATGTGGAGATCTAAATTAGCAATTTTGTCAACGCACTGATGTGCTTTTATGTAGATGTGAGATATAATAAATCTCATTCTTTTAGACAACTCGAGGCAATTAAGCCATTTATATCTTACATACCAAGGCACAAGGTGATGATTCTTGAAATCAAGATTAGTCAATTGAGAATAAGATTTAATCTATAGGTAAGGCCATCCCTTCTTGTAAGTTATTTCAAACCCGGAGGTTCTGTTGTTTGCCTCTTTTCGGTATCCCTTGATCAACCGCCCTATCGCTCGAGCTAGGGTTAGTTCAGCCAATCGCTCCAGGTTCTTTCTCTTTCTCATAGCTCATCTCGCTTTTGAGAAAAGATTATAAAATAAATTATCTCCTTGGAACTGCAAGAGCAACTTTACTTATGAATGTTCTTCCCCGCGTG
>NC_021161.2:21372377-21372748 GCF_000331145.2 Cicer arietinum
AGTAGGTTAGGGACAATTCTTTTCTCTGAAGAATGTCATATAAAATCAGGGCTACTTTCCCTCGAAGCTTGAAAAATGTTTTGAGGAGAGCTTCCTTCATTTGATCTTTCCTATCCCAAGAGAGATGGCGAAGTGGGCTTCTTTCATGGTCGAATCATAGAAGAGAAGGGCTATCTTCAAATCGGCTTCTGCTCTAGTGGTTGAACGCTTTTCCCTTTCATTGCCTTCCACCGGCTTGGCCTGAACTGTCCTAGTCTGAACTCTTTCACCTCGTTAACTCAGACTCGAGCAAGCGGGTTCTCTCGTATCCTTTTTTCCTTTGGGGTTGGTTACTTCCCCTTCCCTTTAATTTCCTTGGGGCCAACCTTTAT
>NC_021161.2:21372898-21378001 GCF_000331145.2 Cicer arietinum
TCGCCCTTCAAGGTCTTAGGAATCGATTGAATCATCCCTGTACTTCTACTCGATAGAGTGATCGAATCGGACGCTGTGCCATTGATAGAATTTCAATAGGCTCTTAGATGGGCTTGTTGAGATAGGTCAGAATGAAGCAACCCTAGTGGAAGGAATATGCCCATAGGTGGATTAGAGAATAAGTTAATAAGTAAGATCGAAAGGGCAGGGAGATCTCTGGGGTAAAGACAAGGAGCCTAGCTAGGTCCCTAGTCACTAATCCGAATCTGCGGAAGAGGAAGAGGCACCCAACATATAAGAATCGGACTAAGAAAAGATGGATCCGTTTAAATGGTTGATGCTTTACTGGTCCCCCACCTTATCCTATTGATCAAATAGTGTAAGGAGAAAAAAAGACCCTCTTATTTCCCTTTCTTTCTTTTGAAGTTATTTCTTAGGTATATTTTCTTCCTATAATTTAAAGAATTTTAAGACTAGTTAGAGCATAAGGATTAGCATAATCGTAAAAAAAATTGATATATGATATAAAGAAGAGGAAAAATTCCAATACTTGTATGTAGTATGAAGCACTCATAGCACTTGCTAAGAGTTACCTAATTGATTGAATACTAGTAAATTTACCACAAACAAGAGTATACTCATTTCCGCAACACAGTTTCATTGTTTTGGATGCGACTCCCTTAACTACTAATCTTTTTCCACCTGGAGGCTAGTTAAACATATGTCGCAAAGAGTAGTATCTGAATTTTTATCTAATGAGGATACTGCTGCAGCGGCGGAGGCGGTAGTAGTCTTAAGGAATTCCCTCCTCAAGATAATGGATATAGAGAATTGTCAGCCTAAAAGAAAGAATCGCGAGTTTACTCGGAGCAGGCTTCCAAAAAGCCTTACAGTAAAGGTAAGTCATCCTATTCTTATCACTAGCCTAAAGGGTAGCTAAGATGCCTTCTTCCCATTCATTTTCCCTTGGGATGATCAAATTAATCTTTCTCCAATTTTAAAGCACTTTTATCTTATCTGACACTTGCAACTAACTACTCCCCTGCACATATAGGGAAAACCACTACTGAGATTGGAACTCAAAGGCATCCAATGGTAACTTCAACTCCAGGTAAGGCAGAAGCACTTTTAGGGCTTAGGACGAGAAAGACTTATTTTACACTAGCTTTTGACCTAGAACCAGCTGACTGAACAGATGGATTTGCCTTGCCTACTTCAATGCCAACGGATAGGGGGCCTGGACCAACATCGAAAGAAAGTGCAACTTCTGGAACAACTCCCTTAAAGAAAGTGCACAATCCTTCAGTTTTCTTAAAAGAAGGTAATAAAAAAAAAGAGGTTGGCAATCTCTCTCTTTTAATGAATTAATGCTTATTTGCACTTCATCTGCATTTACAAGTTTTATTCTTATCCATTTACCAGGCTTTTACCATGTCTCCCGGACAATTTCAGTACATATGGCGCAAGACGATTCCATATCGAGGTCGGAATGGGATCGAGTGTTTTCACGTCTCACTGTAGTGCCATGGGATCATTCCAAACTTTTTTTACCATATTGATATAGTCTTGTGAGAACTAGATTGGTTCAGATACAATTACCTATAATTGATGTTTTGATGATAACAAAGTAAAAGAGCAATTATCCAATATCTGATTACCTTAAGTGTGCAAATTGTTAAAGATATAACAATAATCTATGTTATTGACTATCTAACATGAATGACATTAAATATTGTGACTTAGTGATTAATGTTTATGTGCAAAGCACAAAAACCATATTATCATGAAGAAAGTTATCTTGAACTATGAATATGTTTACTAGTAGAAGAGCTAAGCATAACTTTGAAGAAAGTTGTCTTGATCAAAGCTCTGGGTTCGCATTACAATGTGAAACTTGTCCTCTGAATAAAAAGATAAATCACATATGAAATGTTTTAACAAATGGATGTAGTCCAAGCTTCTAATGACTAAACTTCTGAAGCAACGAGTAGAAGAATCAGAATTGATCAAAGCACCTAAAGACAAATCAGGTGTTTAATCGTCTGATAAAAATAGAATGAGAAAGACATTCCTCTGGCCTACATTTGTGTTTTTCTTTTAACTAAAAGATAAGTTTTTGATAAATAATATATTTAAAATCATCTAAGAAGATTTTAAAAAATAAAAAAAACAATTCAAACCTCCATTTCTTATGTTTTAGTACCTTCAATTCTGGGAGATAAGATCGAAATATGTACAGTTTCATTTATTTGTAAGTTGACATGATGGGATAATGATCAGAGTTTGATTTGGTGACTGTAAGGCAAGAACTAACATTTACAAGTTTTATTCTTATCCATTTACCAGGCTTTTACCATGTCTCCCGGACAATTTCAGTACATATGGCGCAAGACGATTCCATATCGAGGTCGGAATGGGATCGGGTGTTTTCACGTCTCACTGTAGTGCCATGGGATCATTCCAAACTTTTTTTACCACATTGATATAGTCTTGTGAGAACTAGATTGGTTCAGATACAATTACCTACAATTGATGTTTTGATGATAACAAAGTAAAAGAGCAATTATCCAATATCTGATTACCTTAAGTGTGCAAATTGTTAAAGATATAACAATAATCTATGTTATTGACTATCTGACATGAATGACATTAAATATTGTGACTTAGTGATTAATGTTTATGTGCAAAGCACAAAAACCATATTATCATGAAGAAAGTTATCTTGAACTTTGAACAAATGAATATGTTTACTAGTAGAAGAGCTAAGCATAACTTTGAAGAAAGTTGTCTTGATCAAAGCTCTGGGTTCGCATTACAATGTGAAACTTGTCCTCTGAATAAAAAGATAAATCACATATGAAATGTTTTAACAAATGGATGTAGTCCAAGCTTCTAATGACTAAACTTCTGAAGCAACGAGTAGAAGAATCAGAATTGATCAAAGCACCTAAAGACAAATCAGGTGATTAATCGTCTGATAAAAATAGAATGAGAAAGACATTCCTCTGGCCTACATTTGTGTTTTTCTTTTAACTAAAAGATAAGTTTTTGATAAATAATATATTTAAAATCATCTAAGAAGATTTTAAAAAAATAAAAAAAACAATTCAAACCTCCATTTCTTATGTTTTAGTACCTTCAATTCTGGGAGATAAGATCGAAATATGTATAGTTTCATTTATTTGTAAGTTGACATGATGGGATAATGATCAGAGTTTGATTTGGTGACTGTAAGGCAAGAACTAACACTACAAGTGTCCAACCAACTATGATTACAAATCATTCTATCTCATTTCTTCTCAATGTGAGTAAGACCCTTTCTCCCATTTAACCAAGTGTATTGAGCCCTTTTGGTAGGTGGGCGAATAAGGCATTTGCAGTTGGCCCATTTCAAAAACTCCTCCATATGTATCCTTGAAGGAGTATGTATGCCTCTAACTCAACGACACCCTAAATAGTATAGAAATCACCTATGAAAGACAAAGAAAAATCATGATGATTATGCTCATTTGTGATACGCGGCCACATAGTTTTCTCATGGCAATGCAATTAGTACAAGCAAACACTGCAGTCATATTAAAATCAACAACATTATGCTACATAATTCATTTGGACAGGTTCTTGGAACTAGCCCTAGTATGGGTGCTTGTGATCTTAGGTGCAAAAGCATTTTGTACTCCTTTTCTTTTAAGACTTAGACAACATAATTTCAACATAATCATTGGCTCTATCTTCATCAATCATGTTAGTCCAATTAGAATTCAAAGCCTCAATGTCATTTTGCAATACCTTTATGTTATTACTATTATTAAGGATATATGAAACACATTCTATACGAACTTAATTTTCCCATCCACATTCTCTTCATCTACGAAAAAAAAAGAAGTGGCAGAGTTATGGCTAGCATGTTCATCAATACTCTTCTTTTTACTACTATTACATTCCTTTTGAGGGTGTTACTGAGCATGATTATAGTTGATATTAGTATGCAAGAAAGAAGTATGCATTCTAAGGGCCTCTTTATTATTTTCTATGTTGGATTCCTCATCTGCAAATTCATCATTATTTTCAAGATTAATGTTTGAGTATTTTTATTTATTATCTTTGTAACCTTCCTTATCTACAAACTGATATAATTATTCTTATGATTGTTACTAAGAGACCGATCAACACATGTATCTCTCCAGTTACATTACCAACAACACTAGTATCTTTCACAAGAATAAAAATATGCTTTAGATGTTATTTTTTCTTTTTCATCCTTCTATCTCCACTTTCCATATCATTATATTTATTGTTAGCTCTTTATTTTTTTTAAAGAATTAATAGAATGATCAATACTTTTGCAATACGTACAAAAATCAAGAAGGATCTCATACTCCTGTTGCCCAAAAAAAGGAAAAATGTTTTCTTTCAACTAATATGTTGTACCAAAGTTGAGCAGCCAAATCAACATCAACCAATATTTGGGCATAGTGCCCAAAGGATCTACCAAATATTTATTTCCTAGTGATATTATTCATACAAATAGGTGTGCGGAAACTACTAGCAATGGTAAATATAATATTAGGATCCCAATATTCTTAAGCAAGATCAGTAATCTATATCCAAACATAAAAGGTTGCTTGATGTCACGGTTTCGGGATAAAATATGGCCTCTGTGTGAAGATTTTTAGATAACCATGATCAACATTCCAAGAATTAATTGATTGGATACTTCTATGATCTTCCATTGAAAATAAAGAAAACTCAGAGAATTCTATGCTAAACCATATCAACCCTCACTTACCCAAAACTTCCATAAAATCAGTAACTTGGCTCGCAAGTCTTCAACCTTTAACAGTGTTGCACCTTTCATCCATAATATACTACCATTAAGGTTGCTTTTATCCGTCTCTGTACACTACGCGAAACACGCATATTACAGCGCTTTTTTTAAGCCATTTACAGCGCTTTTTCAAAAAAATAATCGCTGTGGAAACGAGCGCTGTAAATGATACAACAGCGCTTTTAAAAAAGCGCTATAACACATGTAAATAAAACGCGCGCTTGTTATGCACATTTTACAGCGCTTCTTCACAAAAAAGCGCTGTAATATGCACC
>NC_021161.2:21378501-21379382 GCF_000331145.2 Cicer arietinum
ATTTTTCTGCCATTTATCTTTTCCATACACTATCTTAAATCAGAAAAATCAAACACTAAATCTATAAAAACAAGAAAATTTCTAAACACCTAATTTTCCCCCACTCTTAGGCGCACTTTTGTACTTACAATTGGCATCAAAGCGGGTTAAGGTAACTTACTCCTCGATCAAATATACATGGCTTCCACACAACCTGTTTTTAGAGATGGTGGTAGCAGTACCAAGCCACCATGTTTTGTTGGAGAGCACTACGATTTCTGGAAAATACGTACGCAAGCATATCTTGAAGCACAAGGAGATGACATATGGGATGCAGTTGAAAATGAACCTCATATTCCAAAAACTGTCATCAATAACAAAGAAGAAATTAAGATAAAAAACTCTTGGACTGATGATGATAAAAGAAAAGTGTTGTTTGATAAGAAGGCTAAAAACATGCTACAATCGGCACTTGGAATGGACGAATTCTTCCGTATATCCCATTGCAAAACAGCTAAAGAAATCTGGGATACACTTGAAATAACACATGGAGGAACTATTGAGGTAAAGCGTTCCAAACTCAACACATTGTCTCAAGAGTATGAATTGTTCCGAATGCAGCCCAGAGAATCTATTCTGGACTTGCAGAAAAGATTTTCTCATCTGACCAACCACTTGACAGCTCTTGGAAAAACCTTCACTAATGATGAATTGAACCTTAAAGTTCTGAGATCATTAACAAGGGCATGGCAACCTAAAGTAACGACAATTTCTGAAAAGAAAAGCCTATCAAAGATGTCCCTTTCTGCACTTTTTGGAAAACTCCAAGAACACGAAATCGAACTTGGAAGGTTAGAACAAAATGAAAGTCAAGAAAAGAAGACCAAAAACATTGCTCTAAA
>NC_021161.2:21380662-21381056 GCF_000331145.2 Cicer arietinum
AACAACAACAAGGTTTTGTCATTATCAAAAAGGGGGAGAATGTAAAATACATGTTTTTGATGAAGACAAAGACCAAGGAAAGTGATCAAGTTGCAAGCTCAAAAAGAAGTCAAACATCAAAGACAAATATGGTCAAATATGCTGGAAGTTTTATAATGTAAAGGTACATGATGCAATCTAATATTCGTATATTTCAAATGCACATGAGAACCTTTCATTTTAGCATATGCATCAAAAGGATTTTCAAAAAGTAAAAATATATAAATAATGTTTGAAAATAATATTTTTCGCAAAATACATAAGTGTATTCGAATACAACATCCTGTATTCGAATACAAAGCAAGTCAGAAGCAAAAATCTCAAAGTTGTATTCGACTACGACAATGTGTAGTCG
>NC_021161.2:21381256-21396749 GCF_000331145.2 Cicer arietinum
TTCATCAAACCTCTTGGATCAATGGCCATGAATCTGAAGAGATGTTTATGGAGTATAAATACACCATAACTCAGATCAAACAACAACCAATCCTACAACCAAACCTTGAACAAACTTTCTAAAATGTTTTGATTTATTCAAAGTTTCACTTTTATATTTCAAGTACAGATTTTACATTTTCATATCATTGAGAAAAGTTCTCTAGTGTACTTGAAATTATATTGGATTGTTATCATTGTACATCACCTATTATATCATATTGATCTAAGTCAAAATTCATATTGCTAAACCATTCAAGTGCTGTAAATTGAAGAAAGTGGTGTACTTTCTTCAAGTGTTGTAAATTGAGGGAAGTGGTGTTCTTTCTTCAAGTTTTATAAACTAAGATAGTGGTGTGCTATCTTAGGGTGATTGTTAGGAGTTTTTAAGAAAGGTCATAGGGTGGGACTTGTACTTATTCTAACAATAGTGGAAAATCTCTTGTGGTGTGCAAGAGGACTGGATGTACCCTTGGTGATAAGGGGAACCAGGATAATATCTTTGTGTTCTTTATTTTTCTGCCATTTATCTTTTCCATACACTATCTTAAATCAGAAAAATCAAACACTAAATCTCTAAACACAAGAAAATTTCTAAACACCTAATTTACCCCCACTCTTAGGCGCACTTCTGTACTTACACTTAACAACAATCTAAAATCTATGAATAAAATTATAATAAATTGATAATTGTTTCGCTGAAATATCATATGAGTGATGAAAGTGAGTGTGATATATGTGATCGTGGTGCAGGGGAGTATGATTGTCATTAGTTTCCTTCTTTTAAGCAATTTTCTACTTTTATGTGTTTGAAAACTGTTTGTTACGAAAGGGAGCACTTTCATCCCTTTTTACCCAATACCACTTCTCAAATTTCTCCATCAATTCTGTAATTAATAAAAAATTAATTAACTATTACTACATAAAACCATTTAATACTTTCTTCTAATTACATCTCACAACATAATATAATCTTCTTGTTAAAGGTTACATTGAAATTATTTTAAACTAGATGCTAACCCGTACCTTGTGCGGTTGTATTTTTATTTATTTAATTTAAATGGATCTAAAAAAAATATATGAAGTTTTTTGTCCCAATTTAGTATTTATATAAATAATATATATACAATTGTACCAATATAATTCGAAGAGAAGTACCGATTTAGACGAATGACTTGAATAAATAAAGTAACATATTAATATTGAGATAATTGGATAAGCCAAATGTTGAAGTAATATATTTGATAATTGAAATTAAGAGATAGACTCAATTGATATACAATTGAGTTACAAAATATATTACTTTATTGCTGAAACTAAAAATGATTAAAGTGAAATAGTTGGAAATATATTCACCTTATATTTTACTTTATTACTTTATTACTTTTTTTTGTCTCACTCAATCATTTTAATCATGCATCTTTATGGTAATTGTGAAGAAAAAAGTTATTTTAAATCGGATATATTAAAATTTTAATTTACAAACATTCAGCCTGTTATTAATATTAATAGAGTAATCATAATGATTAACATTTTGCTTTCAAAACCGAAATCTAAAATTTATAACAATTACAAAATATTAATCATCAAATAATTATAAGTATACATCAAATACAAAAAATTGCAAATGAATTATTTTAATTTCATGTCAATTAATATTATAAAACAATAAATTTAATTTAAATAATTTCAGTAAAATAAAACTGACCAAAATTCAAAAGACATGACTTTGTCCATCATTTCTAAATATTTATATACTATATATATTTATATATATTCAACAATGAAAATTTAATATAAATATTTTTTGAAACTGTATTTATGTATCCTTGATTATTTATGTATTTTGGGGATCCTTGATTATTTCTGTATTATTATCTCCTTTGATATAATAGCATTTAAGTTGATATAATATCAAGGGATCCTTAATTGGCCATTATCTTTGAGATATAATATTCTCATTCATTTTTGTATTATGGGGAGGTATTGACAAAAATAAATGCAAACAAAATAAGGGATATTGCTCACTTTAATTTTGAATACAACGATTTTACTAGGCTCTTAATTCAGCTGTTACAACCAAAATATCCTCAAACAATCAAAAATAAATAAGGAAAATTAATAATGACCCCAACTTAAAATAAAAGAGTGTTGTCAAACCTCCAAATAAACACTTGAATAACTGAATTTCATTTTTTATTATGTCACACTTGAATCTCTGAATATCTTAGATCATTCTATGATGAGAAACAAAATAAGTTTTGCCTTTAATCTCGATGCCTACCATAAACTTATAGGTTAAAGCGACATATGAAAATGGTGGTAAGCAGAGGAGGAGTGCAAATTATGTGTCTTCAAGACCTGCTTGACAAACTTCGTATGATTTTAACTAACGACTTTCAAATCTTACATTCTTATTTTTACTTTGCTAAATTTTTTTGTTCCCTTATACACACTTTTTTTTTTTAATTTAGAAGCTCAAGAACGAAACCTGCGAACATTGGGTCGGTTCCGACAAGCTAGGTTTTGAAGGAAACAATTAATTCATTTAAGAAGACTCACCACCTTCCTTCACAATAGTAGAAATAGTGGTATTTATTTACTGTTTTTCTCTTTTGTTCTTATGGTTTCAGTTTAAAGATACCTTGATTTTTTTGTTTCTTTGTGCAGTTTGATTGTCAATTCTATGGTTGCGTGTCGTATATAATATCTTTAATGACCTTCTTTCCATCAGATTCCTGTTTTAATTGAAAGAGCAAATTAAGGAAATCAGGATTTATGAGTGAATGAATAGTTGATAGGTTTTTAAAATGAGATAAATAGATAGATGGATAAATACCGTTTTAGAAAATAGTTCATCTCAGTAAGGTTTATCAAAAGCAGGGTCTCAAAGGAAATTAGAATAAAGAGGTGTTGAGAGATCTTGGAGAAGACCATGAGTGAATCACCTCCACCTCCATATGCTACTGCGATCATATTTTCAAAAACAATAACTACATATGATCATAGAATTACAATGAATGACTTATAAAATAAACCAGAAGAAAAATAGAAATGAATAAAAACTGAATATACTGGCCCAAATCCCCCTTCACCAATCTTATTTGCAGGGTCAAAGTCATTAGCGCCTACTTTAATTTATCTTAAGCTGAAATAACTTGTTTTAAGATCAAGAAGGTCTACAACATAGAAGATTTTCAAGTAAATCACCATTCGGATTATAAAAAAATTGGCAAGAGAATAAAATAAAGGCAATAAAAAAAACAATTCCAGCAAAGGCTCCAACAAAGTTGAAATGCTTATAGAAAATGACAAAGCATGGCTGTCGAAAGAAACATGGAAAACAAATAATAAACACAAACTTACTTGGTGTTACTGTGATATTAGATATAAGAGGTTCATATACACCTCTATCATGAATGGCAGTGGTTCCTTTCCCTGCTCAATACATGTGAATTTCCAAGGCGTTGTCATCGACATCGACATCGAATTCCTTAGTGATTCCGTTTCCAACTCCACCAACTTCATCCATAATGTTAAAATTTTTCAAATATTTAAAACCCTGTGAAGATGTAACATTTTAAATTTATACCTTCAGTTTAGGACATTTAGTTTTTACAAATATATATAAGAATCAACAAAAACAAACAAAATAACTTTGCCTTTGTGCTCACTTGAATTAAAACGTCAAATATGCATCTTCCAAGATTGTTAAAAGTTTGGTCATCAAAAACATTATCTCAACAAAATGCAACTCACTTTATTATTTAAAACGAGGTGTATTTCATGAATCTAGGAAGGATTTCATAGTTGGAACTTCTTATTTTTTGGTGTAGGCTTGCCTTTTAGTTATTATTTTTACATATTTTGTTTCTCTTGTTTGGATATTCATTTTGTCTAAATCTTTTGAGAAATTGACTTATACTGTGTTACAGGATGCATTTTGGAATAAGGAAAATTATGTTAAGAATTTGTTATAATTTTCAAGAGTTTGTCTTAAAATTGTTAGCCTTTCTTATAGAAGTTTAGGGATGGGTACATGATTGCTAATAGGAATCCAGTTACCTACTACATGAAGTTTTCTTCGTTACCAATGATGAAATGTAATAAATGTTTGTAGAGGTTGATCAAGATCGGTTGGAAAAATTTGTCTGATGTCAACTTGCAAGGTTTAAAAGAAAGTTATTGCTTCATTTTAAAAAGAATTATGTCTGTGTTGAAAATAAAGATGTGCATAATATATTTTCTAAATATTATTCCTGCATTTTATTTAGCTTATTTGATATTATTGTAACTGATTATTTCATCCAGTGACTTCAAGTAGAAGTTGTGCACTCTATTTCTTCAGAACATGCTCAATCTCAAAAAGCAAGATGTAAAAGGAAGAAATTACTGCATTTTCGTAGGAATATGATTCCAAAATCCAATTCAGGTCCTTACTCAAAAAATGTGCCAAGAATTTTATTGTATATGAATGAAATTATTTACCTCCAAAATAAACTGTAATTTGTTTCATTTATGTCCTTTTACAGTCCCCACTAGAAAAGCTTCCCGAGCTAATCCGTCGATATCTACAATTTCCAATGTCACCCGTCGACAATCAGGTAACTTCTAAAATATTTTAATCAATATATTAAACAAAAGGATTGCTAATATTTATTGTGTTTGGTTTCCTTATATGGTTTGCATTCTATAAAAAATTATTTTCTTTATTAGCTTCCATCATTGAAACATGGAATTTTGGAAGGCCGACATGTGTTTGTGAATTTTGTGGAGCTCTTCACTGGTACGAAGAAATAACGGAAAAGAGTAAATACCCTCAACATCCAAAGTTTTCTACATGTCGCATGGAAGGTCGGGTGCAACTTCCATTACTAAAATTTCCACCAACTTTGCTCTATCACTTGCTTGATTATGATGGAGATAGTGGAGCAAAATATTTTTGTCGTAACATTAGAATTTATAATGCTGCTTTTGCTTTTACATCTATGGGTGGAAACATGACTATGAAATCAACAAACATGGCGGACCTTATGTCTTTCGAGTCAATGGACAAACCTACCACTTACTTGGGTCTTTATGCCCTAAGAATGGAGAAAAGCCAAAATTTATCCAACTTTATATACATGACACCGAAAATGAGATCTCAAATAGATTAGCCTTTATCCCATGTGATAATGAAAATAGTCTTATTCAAGAGAAACTTGTAACAAACATTTTGAATATACTTGACAATCACAATGTCTTGGTAAAATCATTTAAGATGGTAAGAGATAAATATGATCACCATGATGTTGTAAAATTGAAACTAAGATTGCTTAGCAATAGGTTGACAGATGGGAGACAAAATAATTTGTCCTCTTGCTCATAAGTTGCATCACTTTTAGTTGATCAAAACTCAAATGAAGAAAGTCATCGGGATATAATTGTTGAACACAAAACAACTGGCCTTCAAAGAATTACAGAATTGCACCCAAGTTTCATGGCCCTACAATACCCATTATTATTTCCATATGGAGAAGATGGTTATAGGATTGTGATAAGTCATCGAAATCCAGAAAAGGGGAGTTGTTACAGGCGAAAAATAGTTACTATGAGACAATATTATTCTTTTCGCTTGCAACAACAAGTTGGAGAAACACAAACATTGTTACAGAGTGGGTGTTTGTTCCAACAATACATGGTGGATGCTTATGCTTCTATTGCATGCAGAACTATATAGTGAATTGAGAGATGCTATTATACTGGTGGACCGTGATATCGTCTTTCCATTGGTAGAATGACAATCCTTCCATAGTCTTATACTGGTGGACCGCGATATCGTGTTCAAAATCACCATATAAATAATCATTTCACTATCTATATTTAGTCATGCATTATATACATACCGAACAAATCTTTTTCACTAATATATTTGGCTTTGAAATAAATCCCCTTTCATGTTGTTCTTCGACTACACTTACGATGCCTATATTTTAATTTTATCAACGTTTCTCTAAATTGACAGTCATTTTTCAAAAACATTTTTTTTGAGTCAGTAACTATATTTAGTCATGCATTATATACATACCGAACAAATCTTTTTCACTAATATATTTGGCTTTGAAATAAATCCCCTTTCATGTTGTTCTTCGACTACACTTACGATGCCTATATTTTAATTCAACGTTTCTCTAAATTGACAGTCATTTTTTTGAGTCAGTAACTAACAATTGAAATCATACTCAGGATGCGATGGCTATACATCGATATGTTGAATATCCCGACCTATTTTTAACATTCACATGCAACCCAAAATAGCCAAAAATACAATTTCTCCTTGAAACTATTGAAGGACAAAAAAGTGGCGAAGGACCCAACATCATTAGTCGTGTTTTCTCTATTAAGTTATGGGAGCTAATCAATGATATTAAATATCAACAAATATTTGGTAAAGTCACAACAGATAATGTATTTTGTCACAATTTTAATTCATTTTAGTCTTCAATTGCTTTTTTTCTTTTCTCTTACCTATATTGTGGCTCAGTTGGGAAAATGATTGAGCAGAAATAGAGATAAACCCATATAGATGAGGAAGTTAGATGAGATATACATGAAAAAATTCGTTATATGCTTTTTATGTATTCCTTTCATTCAATTCGTGTTAGAGAAACGTAAGTATAAGTATAGAAATCACTTGAATAAATTTTTCAGACAATCTGCATAAAGTTCAGTATAAGTACATGTTATTTGAAGTTTTAAAGCAGTTGGTAACACATCTCTGAAGGATAATCCAATAGTTTAGCTAGAGATATTGAAGGAGTTATATGCAGGAAGAGTAAAAAATAGTTGGTAGCATTTTTATTTGATAGCCAGGACATGAAGAATACTAGGTAGAGACATTTCAAATAAACATTATTTTGGTAACTCTTCCTATATATACATCTCCATTTCTTATGTCATTTAGGAAAATTTATTATATTACTCAACAATGGTATATTGGAGAGTGTAACCCATCAGAAATATCATATCAATACATCGTAGTGAACTCAGACAACCATCATGAGAAAATGTAAATCCATATTCATCATTTGGATTAATACGTCTTATTAAATTAGACACCGTGAAGTCTGAGATGGTGAGGCGTACGGTTCATCTCACCATTTTTATACTAGGATGAAAGCAAAGCTTTTTGCTATATAACTGGTGTCGGACTCATGATGAGCACATTTTTCGGGTTACATGTAACTGTTCCCAATCTCTAAACTATTTTTCCATCTATTAAGTTAGTCTCTTCGTTAATTGTATCTATTAGGTGATCTTTAGTCACGCCCGCTCCAACACAAATCTTAATATGAAGTCTTTTAAAGTCTATAATATAAAAGTATTTATTAAATTAATATTATATAATATTTTTTTGACAATTGATAATAAAATGAATTGATTTAATATTTATGCTCAAAATCTATGAATATTAGAATAAAAATATCCCATAATGTTTTTATTTATTTTATTCCTTTTAATTACGTGTTTCCTTATTTTTAACAATTGTGTATACCGTTGAATTTAAAAAAAGAGGTTTCCCCATGCGCACATATTAGTGTTCTTACATATTAACTTGATAGTCGTTGTTATATGGTCCCATACAATATAAATCTTTTGATAAAATATGATCCCATATTAATGTTGAGCTTTGCAATTTTTCTAGACCAATTAAATATCTATATTAATGTTGAGCTTTTCAATCTTTCTAGACCAATTAAATATCTTTTCAAATATATCAACAAAGGTTCTGATCTTGTTAGAGCAGTCATCTCTAATGTAGAAAACTTTGATAACAGTTCAACAAGTTCAATGCATTTTCGTGATGAAATTAAAAAGTATCTTGATTGTAGATACATTTCTCCATCAAAGGCTCCGTGGAGAACTTTCCAGTTTAATATGGTTTTTAGAGAACCAGCAGTCAAATGCCTTTCCTTGTACCTTCATGGGTAACAAACAATATATTTTCCAAAATCCATGTGTATTTCTACCATTTTAAATAGAGAAGGAATTGAAACCACAATGTTCACAGAGTGGATGAAAATGAACTCTTAAGACATAGAAGCTCGACAACTAGCATATGCAAAATTTCCTACTAAATATGTTTGGAAAAAAATAGCAAAAAGTGAACCAGATGAAAAAATGGAAGGTGCGTTGGAAGAATATATTATGTTCCTCCCACAACTGGAGAAAATTTTTATTTAAGAAGGCTCTTAAACAAAGAACGAGACAATCACTCATTCAAAGAAATTAAAACTATTAATGAGCTTGTACGTCTAACTTATAAGGACACATGTTATGTACTTGGTTTACTAGAGGATGATAAAGAATTTGATGATTGTATTAAAGAAGCAACGACATCGGGTACTGGAATACAACTACACCAACACTTCTCATCATGACCTATGTGGAGTATTTCATCCATATCTGGAGTTTTAGATGTCCAATTGGAGACAAACCAAATTCCAATGATAGCTATGATCCATAGCTACAACTTTAATGAAGACATTGAAACCTAATTCGGACTCAAAAGAGGAGAAATATGCAATAAACACCAGATAGAAGATGTTGCGCGCTCCAAGCGCATTTTGCGCTGATGTTACTGTCAATTCGCACCTCAAGCGCGCGACACGCAACAGAACACATTAAAACTCGTTTTTCTCACTTTTTAGGGATTCTTTTGACTATTGGGAAGCGGGAAGACTTGTGCCCTAGCATAGAAACTCAAAGACGACTATTTCTAACATCATTGGAGCAGTTTTATCAAGAATCATTCATGAATCTTTCTTGTAATTCTTCTCTAATCTCTATCTTTTCTATCTTTGTCATGAGTAACTAAACCCTATTTGTTAGGGATGAGTGTAACAAGATGAAACCCTTATTTTTCTGATTTGATTTCTAGTTATATGAATGAGTTTATTGAATTATTTTTCTCATCTTTGTGCTTATTGTTTTTTATTGCTTGATCAACATTAAAATGTTCTACGATTCGTATTTTGAAACGGAAGTGGACTCTACGATTCGTATTTTGAAACGGATGAGTCTAACATTCATGAATTTGTAGTCTATAGATAGATGCAGGTCATGAAACCAATTAAATTAGTTGTAGAGGCAATAGTTTAAAAAGAGAATTCTTGTACTATAATGCTTAATTCTAATCTTAAATCCACTAAGGAATTAGGGGTTACTTTGGATTTAAAGGTTTTGTCACTAAGACATTAGGGCAAGAATAATAAAGGGAATTCGGTTATAATTCAAAAAGGAATTTAGTAACTAGGATCAAATTAGACACCAAGGTTGGATTCAAAGTGAAACTCATCCCTGACATTTTTCTTACTATAAAGGATCAATTTTATTACTGTTGTTAATTTTAAATATTAACTTCAATCAACTTGAGAACTTTTTGTTCAATTTTAGTAATTAAATAAAATTTAATAGTAAAACGCAATCCTTGAGTTCGACACTCGGTACTACCGTTTTATTATTACTTGCAACGATTCAGTACACTTGCTGAAACGCTATCAAGTTTTTGGCACCGTTGTCAGGGATTGCTATATAACTGTTGAATTTAATTTATTTACTTAATTGAAAATTTTTTGCTCTGCAATAAAATTTTAGCATTTATTTTAATTTTAATTTTGAAAAAAAAATTGTTTTTCTTTTATTTTCTATTTTTATTTGTTGAGATTGCTAATGTCATGTGCTAGTGGTTTGTCTCTTATTTGTTTGAGATAACTATTCGTTGTAGAGCATGAAAGATTATAATGATGATATTCTACTACATTTATATGAAGAGTGTGATACTTGTCTTATATCTGGTATAAGTCGCATGATTGAGGGGCAAATCTTGAGAGATACATTTTTAAAATATCACCCTCAGATCCCTCAGGTGCAACCTCTTAGGTGTGACTTTTACGGAGAAGGACATAAGAATGGAAATGGTTCTGATGACCTTGTCGAACTAATAGAATATGAAGATTTTTTTTGTCAAAGACGCAGAAAACGACGAGTGTTATATTCAAAAGATCAATTGGGAACAAACTCTACCTCCTATAATTATATCCAAAGAATCATATGATAAAGACTTTCACATTACGGACGTTTTGGTTGAATTCATGAAGAATAACATGGTTTCAATTGAAAGATATGAAAGTCAATGTGAGAGGTTATTTGAGCAAGTAGTTGAGTTTGAGATGATGGAGGTGAAGTTGAAGATTGAAGATAATTTCATAGTTGTGGTAGAAGAAGATAAGCAAGAGGAAAAGACAAACGAGGAAAAGAAAAAAGAAGAGATTGATAAAGTTCGAGATTCAATCTATGCCTTGTTCATCAATGTCCAATTGAGAAGGACATGGAAGCAACATATTTTATTTCTCAAGTTAATGGAATTTCTACCAAACAAAAAGAAGAAGAAGGATGATGTGTTCTTCCTGTCATATATGTCACCTTGACTATAGTTGAGGCGTCAATTACCTTAATCAAGGAAATAAGAACATAAATATTTCATTAAAGCAAAGAAATAAAATTAACAAAATATATCAAATAACTCCTTAAATTAACTAATGAATAAAAGATAAATAAGACTAAAACATTGAAAAATATGAATATGATGAAGAGTCATCAATTGTATTAAAGAACACCCGACATGATCAAAAAAAAGTTTTTAATCTTTGATATGATCTTGAATGCTTGAGTATGAGGAATGAGTGAAATTATTCTTATTCAAAAATGATTAGAAAACCTTTTATATGATTCATGAATTTGCTAGGCCAATGAAAAACTAAATCGAAGAGAAATAACTACTTTGTAGCTGCCATAACATCCTTAAAACATTCAAATTTCAAGTCTACATAACTTGTAAGTCAACTTACACAATTTGAAAAAACTAAAAATGAGTGAACTTATAAAGCCCCCTATATTGCTTTTGAGTCGATTCCCACATCAGTTGAGTCAATTCAACCCTGGGACCTTAATTGAGTTCTTGAAGTTCATAAATCGATTTATAAGTTGGTAAGTATATGGCCATGCTTCAAACTTAATGTATGCTAAAACAACATGTAATTAAGTAAACTAAGCAAGAGTTAGAAAATAAGAATCAACAAAACATTCAAACAAAGAGAATCTAAACTAAACAAGTTGACATCAATCAAAACAAAAAATTTAAAAGTAACTAATGAGACATCATACAGTTCCAATGCTTCTTCTAGAAGATAGACAATCGGATAATTGATTATGCTTCGTCTGATAAGCCTTGATAAGCCTAGTAACCAGATGCATAGTTGATACTCATCTTAAATTGCAACCAAAGACACACATGTGTATCCTATGATGTTGACTTTGATGAAATATTCCAACCTTCGAACATTAAGTTTTCAGAAGTAAGTTTTTAAGCATAGTCTTTTATATATGAAAACTTCTACCATAGTACTTGTATGTTGTATATTCTAAAACTTATTTACATCAGATGAATTTCAATTTTGGTTTTCCAATTCTTCTCACTAGTTGATTCATTATTCTAAATAGAAGTGTAAGAATTTTACCAAGTTTGTCATGGAGGAATTTCAATGAAACAAACAAAGGTTTGAAAAAGAAA
The DNA here is from genome assembly GCF_000331145.2 of Cicer arietinum. Classification (NCBI taxonomy): domain Eukaryota; kingdom Viridiplantae; phylum Streptophyta; class Magnoliopsida; order Fabales; family Fabaceae; genus Cicer; species Cicer arietinum. Next base: position 21,392,909 of record NC_021161.2, read on the forward strand.
AATAATTATGAAGGTTTTAATCAAATATAAAAAACAAAACCACATCCATCTATGGAGATCATCGATCCTGAATTGAATTTCTAACTACACGGTAATAAATCACTTGATCAAATACTTTCTTAGTTGAACTAGGATGGTATTTCGCACCCAAATTCTGATTAAAATTTTCCGATATGTTTAACAAACATAGTCGAGATTATTTTTTATTTATGTTATTCTCTTTGAGTTTTTCGTAAATCTCAATAAATAGATTACAATCTGTTACTCAAAATATCATTTAGAGTGATTACTCACACAAAAGAACTTCAACAAAAATAGTCAATTTTGAAAATTTTAAAATTGGTTATTGTTAAAAGATAAAATTGTCATTAAAAAAACGATTATCAGCTAATGCATTTTATCTATTACCTAATTACCATTTCACTATATAACATTTTTTTCTTGTTGTCAATCCATGATATTGAAAGAGAAAAAAAAAAACACATTTTTTAAATTAAAATTCAAAACAAACACAATTTAAAAAAATTGGGTTGAACTAATAACACAATACCATTCAAAAGCTATCGAATTAATATTTTCAGCAGTAAAGGATATTTACTCTCGCACGTTAAAATGCTAAATCAAGAAACCAAGTCTTGGTATCAATTGAAGGTGTTGAAAAAACACAAGAAATGGGAGATGAAATTGTGCGTACCATTTTTAAAACTATTTCATTTGATAAATTAACAATATGTTCTTTGTCAAAATATTCAACTTTGATTATAAATTAGTTTAAATATAAGTTGAAGTTGAACCATAAAGAGAACATCAAATTAAAGAGATGAAGGAAAATAGAAAGGGCACAAGTATTTTTATATTAGTTCACAATAAATAGTTGCTAAATCTAGTTCTCCTCTTACAGAGAGATTTTGTCTCAATACAGAAGAGAACTTAATCCACTATTATCCAAAAGAAAACAAGTATTCTTTATTATATCATACCCTGCAATTATCCCTTTGTTAAGCTCCTCTGACCCTATTTATCCTATTGTTTGTCATATAGCTTATTACAAGTCTAAAAGTTAAAAACAATGATTTAACCCAATTTTAGAAGATAAAAGATCTTTATTTTGGAAGGATTTTTATAATATGATTTGAAAATGTTTGAGAGTGATCAACATGTGGTTATGTTAGAAGATCTAAATACTGTCCAAGGTGAGGAAGAAAGTATAAAGAAATGAAGAGCGAAAATAGAAGCTAATAGTATTTGTTGATTCACTTATCATGATTTTACAATTCTCTTCCTATTATTATTCTTTTATCCTCTTTGATTTTATGTTTTAGTCTCCTTAGGATTATCCTACCATCACTTTGGCCCCGTTACAATCCTAATAAAGGTTTTTTGATCTTTATGTGTATGTGTTTCAAGTATGCATGTTAGAGGTTGGTCAAGCCTATGGTAGTTCTAGGTTTCATGATGTGCTTTGAGGGTAAACAGTAGCCTAAACACTTGAGAGTTTGAGCACATTTTATACCTAGTGAGGATTTTATCACGTATGATTCATTATTTGGTTAATCTTGCCTTCTTATTTTCTCTAAATGAGATAAGATGTTCTCCATGATTGTCATGATCTTTGAAGCCAATAATGGAAAATTTTCCGACCACTTTACACTCATAAGGTTCATTAAAATTGCTTTGTTTATTTTCTTTTTAACATGTCTTTGTTTTTTTTTAACCTTGAGTTTTGCTTGAGTGCAAAAGTTTAAATTGTTGAGGTAAACACATTTTTTATATATGTTTTAATGACAACAAACCTTATGAAATAAATGATTAAGTTTTATGAATTATGATCTACTAATGATTGCACTTGAGTTTTATTTAAGGAATATGAATTGCATAAGTTGACAAGCAAGAAGCCATTCACATCAACAAGCGCATAAGTATCTACTCAATAATGAAATAATCTCAAAAGGAATATATCATATATAAATTGTTCAAGAGAATAATTATTGCATCTTCAATATATAATCTTCATGAAGAAAATGTCCAATAAATTGATACCTATACTAAAGTATTTCAGTAATACTTTATGGACAAAACACAACATGTGAAACACCAAGAGAAATTGTAGGAAGTATTGCTTCAACAAAAGATTTATCCTCTCATATAGAAGACAACATTCTCAATTGTTATGAAATAATGTTCTTCTGATGAAAACCCTCATTGTAATCATAAATAATCATGTCAGTTCATCAAAAGACAAGAATCAACTTTGAAGAATAAATCATTTCAAGATTGAGTCATTTATTAAGTCATTTGTTAAAATAATGATGGAATACATTTACCAGAATGTTCTGGTTATTCAATTGAAGAACAATTGACAATTTGATATTTTTTAAACGAGTAACATGCAGTAAATCAGTTGGCACTTCGCACATGGTCTTCCAAACATTTAATGAGTAATTAAAAGTCAAGATTTGAAAGCCTACTTGTAAAAACAAACATGAAGAATATTCTATAGAATGATATCCAGACTGATGACAGAATGAAGGCATAACATTTTGATTGTCTTAAATAAAAGACAAGATACAAATGCATCAATTTTGTGATCTCTAAAATCATGTTCTAGATTAATATAATTCGCACATGGGCCACCTGAAAGTAACCAAAAGCAAGAACTCGAACTGAAGGCTCAAATGAGGAAAACAACCTTCAGATTGATGAAGATTGTAATTGATCAAGGTGTGGTCAAGAGAAAAGGTGTGAAGGAGAATAATCTGGTTTTGAAGCGCATAGTGAAAATCTCACAGTTTTGAGGACTGTACTAGCTCGAGATGAGTGAACTAATATACTTTTTTAGTGTGATTTTTCTATCCCTTATCTTTAATTATTTACACACATGTAGTATGTGACACCCTAAACCCTAAAATAACATTTATAATAATATATATTAAATTATTTGAAGAAAACTTGCAGCGGATAAAGAAAATTTGTTATAGAGAATAAAACTTTAATATCTGATTAAGGATATCACGTTTCTCCAAATACACATGTAACAATTCAACTATGTTTTTTTCAATTAAAATAGTACAATATCAATGAACTTGATTCAAGTAGGATTCCTTGATTTAATTCCCAAGACTTACTCGTACTAAGTTTTCATATAAAAAGTCATTTATAATAACATAAGTAAAATACACATTACAACTCTTAATTCTCGGTATCACCTATCAGAGCGGGGTTTCTCCCAAACTTGAACTTCGAGACTCATTAACCTGTAATAACTGCGATTTTGCAAACGCAGGGCCAAGCCAGTCAAACACAAACAACGAAGGAGGTGAGTTTTGAAATCATGTTGATAGTATAATATAAATAAGATGAACACGCAATTAATCATCAATAAACCGTATCATTACACAAACATTCTTCAAGGAAAAACATCACATTATATAGTCAAAATCAAAGAAAATCAATACACTTCACTGTAACATCAAATCATCGCATAAATTATTATCACACATAATACATAGTAATCACAACAAAACAATCACAAGAAAATGCAATGCTATGCATGAGCTTAGACTCTACTTCACAATGTGGTACCATTCTAACTCTGAAGTACTTGGTTAGGAGGCATGATACTACGCCACCATCCCGGTGGACGAACAATTCAAATTGGCCATGTTCTCATAGATCCCCTCACTCAACCCGAGATACATATATGTGACAGTCGAGGTAAACGTCTGTTGCGTGGTAGCTCCCGACATTTGGAGTGCTACCTCCAAGTCACCTAGGAATTCCCCACCCGAATACCTCCAAGGTCTAACAATCTTGCCTTAAGGCTCGACAGCAGACCGCCACG
>NC_021161.2:21397337-21417857 GCF_000331145.2 Cicer arietinum
CAGTGGATAATATAGCCACTTTTTACACGATCGTTTTGGCGTTGGTTTCACTCAAATCGGACTTACAGTGAAGAAGAACGGTGCAAAATAACGAATTCTGTAAACGGAGAAATCGAGAATTTTAGGGAGAAATTCGGGTTGTTAAAAATCTGGAAAATTGTGTTTAATGGAATAGTTAAATAAGTAAAGCAACATACTGAAATTTGGACGAAAACGGAAAAACTTTTCTTGAACAGTTATCGATCACCGGTGCCAAACGATAGGTTGTTGTTATTGTGTTTGTTTCAGAGCTGCCCGTTCAATCCCCTGTTTTTTCTTTTTGGTTGTTTTATTTTATTAACAATTAGGGTTCACACATGGTTAAAACTCATTGGTCCCTTTATTTATTTTTAAATAAAACCAATAATTAATAAACTAATGTTTTAACATTTTTTTTAACATTACTAAATATTGCTAATATTTCCGAGCTAATATTTTATAAAACAAAGTAATAAATCGTTTAAAATATATTAATAATCAAAACCTTCATATCCAAAATAATCACCCTAATAATCACCCAAAGTAATACTCACATTAAAATACTATCATAATTAGATAATATTCAAAATTATAAAATAAATAAGTATAAAATCAACAATTTATATTAAATACTAAATCATACTAAATATATATATATATATAATCACAATATCATAATAAGTGTATAAAAATAAAGAAAATCAAACACAATATTATCACTATCTCAAGATAATTATTTATAGAGTAAATAATTAAAATAAAATATATTTAGAATTAAATAAATATAATTAAGTACACATTTATAATAGTCAAACGCATAAAACAATGATATATTGATTGGGTGTGCGTATATACACGTAAAATCGTATAAATTTTTTTTCTTTAAAATATATATTACACTAAATACTATTATTTTTAAAAAAATATATCAAATAATAAAATATAATATTTATTATTTATATCCCTCATGTAATCTAGTATATATAAAACTAGCACATCATAAAAATCACCTATATAACGGAAATTAATCACAAAGTTTATTAACATATATTTTATAATAATTTTAACATCAAATTAATTATTTAAAATCCTATTTAATTAATAAAATAATTTATCATAAAATTTATGGTGTTACATAGTACCCCAATTTTATCCGATCGATTAAAAATAATTCAAAAAATAAAATAATAATATGTTTAATAAATATTTTGCACTTATTAGTATAAAGTAAAAAAAAATCGTAATTTTAAATTTGGTCCAATTTTTAGTCTATATAATTTCCGTTACATTACGTTTCACACCAAAATTAAAATAAGTAAATAAAACAAATAAAAAATAATTAAAAAATGTATCTTTACGCATTCTACTTTCCTATTCGTGCTCTCCTACCTACATATGCTAGCATCTTTACTTGCTTTGTTGTACTTTATTTTTGTTATCTTTTTTTTTTTTCAGCAACACATCCCCTACTTTTTAGTTTAATACGGGTATTCTATTCTCCATTTGAACACTCAATCAAAAAGATTAGCCACTTATTTCCTTAATTACCTCAGGTTGCTTAATTTTTGTTCCAAAACAATTAAAAAAAACTAGCTCAAATTTATCTCATGAACACACAAATTCATCACTTAAGCCTATAAATTAATAACGAAAATCACTAAAGAGAGGGAGTTTTTTTTTAACGACTGAAGATAAAAAATAGAAAAAATAGAGAGGGTGGAGGTAGAAGAGAAACAACATATCAGACGAAAAAATACAAGAGATAACATATTCTAAATATCTTTAATATTAATATTATATACATATATATAATTTCTTTTTATTACCACATTATGCAATACAAAAAAAACTATATTCATGATCTTGTTGTGATTATTTATTTATTTTTCCCTCTTTCGTATTTAAAATTAGAAACCGTAAACTCAAAACAAATGAATAAGATTGACAATATTATAGAAAAGTTAACAATAAATCAAAAACGAAACAAACAAAAAATCCAAACAAACCAAAGAGAGAAGTTGATTATAGAAAAGTTAAAAATAAATCAAAAACGAAACAAACAAAAAATCCAAACAAACCAAAGAAAGAAGTTGGGACTTAAACTGCCGTTTTTGTTGAAACAACAATCGACCGCCACCGAACATCGCGGCCGCCGCCGATCGTCGCGGGCAGCCACCCAACCACACTCCTTCATTTCATTTTTCTTCTTCCCTTTATTCTTTCTTCTTTCTTCTCTCTTTTTTTCTTCTTTCTTTTTTCTTCTTCTCTTTTTTTTTTCTCTCTGTTACCAACCCCTCATTCCTTTCTCTTTGTTTTGTTTTGTCTATATATATTTATTTAATATACTAAAAGCAAATTTGGACTCCAAGCACAACATTTTTATTTTAATTATGTAGTCTAATTTTTTTGTTTTTTTTTTCTTTCTCTCTCATTTGATATGTCCACTCATTTTTATTTTATTTATTTTCTAACTAAAGTTTACTATTTTAAGAAAGTTCAATTTCATTTTACTCCTTTAGATTATGTTTTAGTTTTAACTTTTTAATTTCTCCTAAAAGAAAAGGAAAAACAAAACAAAAGTATTAACAATAAATATTGAAATTGATTGAGATGAGACATCTTATCAATATTAAATATTTATAACATCTGAGTTGTGACAATTTGATGATCTTATGCTCAAAATTAAGAATCTTTTAATAAATTTGGATTGATCAAGATATGACATCTTGTCAGTCCCTAGTTTAAAACACATGAGTTGTGACAACTCTATGATTTTAAATATTTTTAGCTAATTTCAAACAAACAACCAAACATACTCATTATAATAAATTTCTTAGACCCGAGGCCTTTTTCCTTTATCAAATTAACAACATCTTCTAATTAAATCTAAATTTCTGCCACAAAATGTATTTCTTTAAAAGCAATCAACACATCCATATTTTTTACCCAAAAACTACGTAGCTTTGATTTCTCAATCGCATCGGGAGATACGTAGGAGCAAGATCGCACTCTTGTCAAGCATAATAATAATTTTTTTTACCTTATATTTTTAATATATTTTTATCTCTAGTGTATTTTGAAAAATTACATTTGCATTTAAAGGAAAAAATAAATTTATATAAGTTATCATTAATTTTGCACAATTAATTTTAGGTAACCGTATTTTAACGAATATCGTAGGGTGCTAATACATTCGCTACCCATAATCGATTCCCAAATTCAAAATTTTCTTTCAAATACCATCTTTTTTTTTAAAGGTTTGTCAATGTTTTCCCTATTTTAAAATAAACTTTAGTGGCGACTCCATTGAATTTGAGAAACACTCAAAATTTTAGGTCGCAACAACTGGTGACTCTTATGAGGACCCTTAGAGAGTCAAGCTAACATAATTAATTGTGCAATTTTTTTTTTACTTTTTTTATATTTGTTTGTTTTTCATTTTTTTTTACTTTATGTGTTTATTATTTCTTAATAAATATTAGTTGTCATTAAAATATGCTTGTAAACTACTAGATCATTTTTACTATTACTATTACTATTACTATTACTATTACTATTACTATTACTATTACTATTACTATTACTATTACTATTACTATTACTATTACTATTACTATTACTATTACTATTACTATTACTATTACTATTACTATTACTATTACTATTACTATTACTATTACTATTACTATTACTATTACTATTACTATTACTATTACTATTACTATTACTATTACTATTACTATTACTATTACTATTACTATTACTATTACTATTACTATTACTATTACTATTACTATTACTATTACTATTACTATTACTATTACTATTACTATTACTATTACTATTACTATTACTATTACGATTACTATTACGATTACCATTACGATTACCATTACCATTACGATTACCATTACCATTACCATTACCATTACCATTACCATTACCATTACTATTACCATTACCATTACCATTTCCATTACCATTTCCATTACTATTACTATTACTATTACTATTACTATTACTATTACTATTACTATTACTATTACTATTATTGTTGTTTTCTTTTTGTATGTATATATATGTTTTATTAGCATTATGAAATTATTGAATTATGCTTATTCCACACCCTACACTTTCACTAAGACACACTTATGAGGGAGACCCTATACGCGGGCCCGATTAAAGCTTAAGTTTAGTTAGGGGTTTAGGGGTAATCATGTTGGATGTGCATCCTATTTGGTTATTGCAAAGATCTCGTCTAGAGTGTGACTCTATTAGAAATACCTATATTTTGGATGTACTTTCTATTTGTTGTTATGTTTCGATACGAGTACCTGGCTCTAGAGACCAATGAATATTAGGATTACAGAATCCGCCTAGGAAAGTATTCACGAACTTAGAAGCTTATGGACTCTAAAATTTCTCTAATCTTGGATATAATGCATCTAAGTCATGTCCTAGCCTTTTTGCTTTTAAATGGCAGGATTGTTTTATTTTTTTTCAACATCTGACGTCTGTGTACCTTTCAATTTTTCTTTGTTACATCCATGCAAAGAGATTACATCATTGATAGTAAAGTTAAATATTTTGTTAGTACCATGCATTCCGTTCATGCATCAAAATTTATTTTTAACACCTTACCATACAATATTCATAATCATTCAATTTTATGTAGGTCCATTACAGAACCATTGAATTCAAAGATAGGTTGTGGATATCTCTATTTAAAAAAGGAATCCAACAATGAGACCACAATCCCAATGCTAAAGAAACTCAAAATGTGGAAGCCAAAAAGCCTCAGGTTCACAATTTAGAAAGACTCTGTAGCTTGTTAGAGTTTAATCACCGATTAACCTTCATTAATAAATATGGAAAGATTATTGATTCATTGGATGTGGATGTACAAATAGGGGCTATTACCGCTTTTGCTCAATTCTATCCGTTGAGATGTTTCACCTTTCCAAACTTTCAACTTGCTCCTTCTTTGGAAGAGTTTGGACCAGTTTTAGGCTACTGCCAAGAAAAGGAGAAACGTTATTGTTACATGGGGAGTTATGCATCCACAGCCAAAGTAGTTGAGATACTAAAGGTTGAAGAGGAAAAGTTGATTAGCCAAAAGAAGAAATGGACTTCTGGTTTTCTAAGAAGTGTTTTTTTTTTTTTTCCTTCAGAAAGAGCACATCATTTAGCTAAAGCCCAAGATTGGAGTGCTTTTATGGAGGTGTTAGCTCTCACCATCTATGGGGTTGTCCTATTCCCAAGTGATGAAGAAATTATAGATTTAGTAGAAATCAATGTCTTCTTAGCTTTGAAGAATAAAGGAGAAAATCCTACAACAGCCGTCCTCGTTGATGTGTACTATACACTTAACTATTGTCATGAGAAAAATGCAAGCTGTAACGGCCCGAATTGTTAATCCAAAACGTTACTTAAAAAAAATACTTATTTCTTAAAAAGTTTATGAATCTTTTTTTTTTTGTGAATACTTAACATTTATTCATTTTACATAATTAGTAACAATCACGTTATTTAATATCATTAAGAAAATATTTGTTCAGAATTAAAATAATGCGAAGACAATTATTCTTAACGGAAGGGAAACCACTTCCGTATTTTTAGAATTCTAGTACACTTTAAAAGTTTGTGACAAAAGATTAAAAAAAAAAACTTAAAAATATTGGACAATTTCATTATTACAAAGTCGTCTTGAAAGAAAAACACATGTTTACCCCACATTCGCCACACGTAAATACTCACTAACTACTCTTGAATCTTCTCGAAATCATTAGTACCTAAAATGTTGTTGCAAGGGTCATTTTTTTTCATCATCCACATCAAACCAAAGCAAGACATATAGAAGAATAACACAAAACATATAAACGTAAAAACTTCCAATTTAAAAGAAAAAAATATGCAAACCAGTAAATTGTATATCAAAACGTATGCATAACGAAAGCTCATAAAACTACATGATTCGAATATAAACCTGCCACTAAGGCAACTTCCACACATAATGATCACTCATACCAATGCAGAAAATAAACCTACCACTAAGGCAACTCCCACGAAGATGCATATGCCATGACATGAAGATATAGTATCAAATTGATATATTCCCACACAACCCACTAAGAATCATGTCATATGCATTCAAAATCACTTTTTAAAATCATCACCTTATTCACATATCACTAAGAAACATACACACACCCATATCGTGAGTAATACATATTCATAGACAAATCATCACAAATCACCACATACACATAAAAATAGAAACTTTATATCATATAGGCCATAAAAATTGACACTTTAACATATATAATAAGAAAATTCACACTCCAACTAATATACATAATAAAAATTAAAATTTTATCGCATATAAGGTAAAAAAATCAAACTTTATTTCATATTCATCATAAAACTAAAATTGTATCACTTTACTACGTAGAAGTCATATATTACAATTCAATCTCAACAAAAATTGGGGTTTTATTATCTTAATCCATTAGTCTACATTTATTCCTTTTAAAATATACGTAATCACGATTATTTATTTCATGTCATTCAACCAACGACCTAACTATAATTTGTGTGGGGAAAAGCCCTTATCTTGGCCGCTTTTCTTCCTAGTACACGCTTTAAGCCTCCACGAAGTTGTTCACAAGGAACGAAGTTCCAAGCTTTGGATACACGAAGAAAATGAGGTGTGAATGTAACATCGGCTAGGATTTCGGTATTCTTTTTTTGTTTTTGTATATTATTAGTGAGTATACAGAAATTGTGGACTTAGGAAAATTTAAAGTGGAATTTATTGGTTGGATATTGTTTGGCCTAAATAAAGAATTAAAGTAATAATATGTCACTCTTTTTGTCCTTCTTTTTTTTTTTGTTTTTTAACCTTCATCATAAAACCCAAGTCACAAACACAAAACCCAAATTTCTACTCTTTCAAGTGGGTTGGGTCATACCAAGCCTCAAACCCTTAGCCCAATTTCTTCTTGCACTAGAAAGACACATATACATATAATATATGTCTACTCATATATATATATATTTAAACTCCCCATTGATTTAATAATTCTTACTAATAATTTTATCAACTACAATAAGTCGAACAAGGCAAATAATTATCACACGTAATTTGATATTGAATAATATTGATAGGTTCTAATTATCTTTAAATAATAAATTTAGAGGATGTTACACAAGCGAATTTTGTGTTGTTTACCTGTTTGGTGCATCTGACTGGTGAAATGTTTGATAGTGGATGCCAAAAGCGTTGCCCTATCAATGATTTCAAGAATTGTTACATTGACATAAAGGGTAATCGAGAATGGGCTCGAAGGATGGTAGATTTGAATGAAAAAATAGTTTGATGGTATGTGAGATGGTGAGAAGTAAAAGAACTAATATACCAATATCGAACATTCCCTAATGTGCCACTTATAGGGACTAGAGGTTGTGTGAATTATAACCCAATATTGGCTTTAAGACAACTGGGGGTATCCCATCATAGGAGAAACAACGCCAACACTAATAGGCTCTTTTATTCTTTATGACCCGGGTCCAGAAAATATTGAAGATTTGAGGAGAATGTGTCAATCTTGGAATACGATAATCAAGAAAGGGAAGGAACTAGGTAGTAGAAGTTGTGGTGCACCGACCGAGGGTTAAGAGTATGGTCCAAGATATTAAGCTACCTTTTCGTCGTACATCTGAGGCGGACAATGAAACACCAATTCAACCCACTATTTTTAGTGAAGAGATTGAGTGGTTGCAAGCATCAATTCTAGAGGCAGAAGAGGAAAAGAAAAACTTGCGAGAAGAATTGATGATAGTCCATCGATCATATAAGGCTGCCCAGTCAGAAAATGAGCGAAAGACAATTTCCTTGAAAAGAGGGGGATGATGGAGGAAGCTTATAAGCTCAAGCTTCAATGCACACTACAAGAAATTTGACTAGTAACAGCGAAAATTCGTCGGTAAAAGTCTCAAAACTGTAGATATAGCCCAAAAAATCTATACCAATGGGGATTTATTTCGTGGTATATAAATTGTCTATACACAGTTTTTTAGCCGTCGCTATACGTTATAGTAACAGATTTTTGACTGTGGACATGACCATGACATTTAGCTAATGACTTTTTACCATTGGTATAGAGCTCACCAAAATTTTACAATTACTATACCAATAGTTTGTTCCATGGGGATGGGTTTTGAAAGCAAATAATTTTATCTCTATATAAATTTAGTATTTTATTTTACAAACATAATCAAACTATAAAGAAAATACACAATAAAATAAATATATTTAAAAATCAAACTGAAATAAAAATTATTCATCATATATATTATAAATTAACAAAAATTCTTACAAGCATATCAAAATAGCTAAACCATGTTAACTTTAGAGTATTTACTAATAATACAAGAACTGCCTTACTGACAAAATAATAGGAATACAAAGTTTTATATAACAATATCAAAAAAAAAAAAATTAAATATTCACTTAATTGCCAAAACTCTCTTCAACGACAAATTAATTTTAAATCTTCACCTACAAGCAACAAAAAAACAAATGAATAAATAAATATTCAACATAAAAAACATTACTCCTAAAAAACAAAAGAAATTAATAATTTTAGTAAGAATTAATTAATCCTAACTAAACATCATTTTCATTATCTTCATTGGTGTATAGACTAGGAGAATTGAAATGGTTAGAAGCACTAGAAGCATAAGAACCTATCACAGAAAATAAAAGATGTTACATATGAAAAATATCAGCATTGGACCTATGAAGCAACTTGTATTTTACATAGGAAGATTAATCAAATATATCCAAATACATTTCTTCAGACAAAATGATATCCAAATATTTTTCTATTACTTCTTATCAAGAAACCATTGTAAATTAGAAGCAAAATAAAAATACTCATGAAGAAATTGGAACATACCTCAACCAATGGATTGTAGTTCGGAACCTCAATTGCACAACTAGAATAGCTCTGATTTCAACATAACATCGTACAACATAATAACCATGAATTAACCATGAATTTGAGTGGCACAATTATAAAGAAAAATTATTAGCCATAATATAACTTGTCTAAGTGATATCATGATGATTATGAGAAATTGTTAACCATAAATTATTATCATGTCTTCAATCCAACACAACTTAAGCCAAATAGAGAGATAACTATCAAGTGTTGTGGTGGAAAATAAATGTAGAGGAAATTGTCTTCAAAAGTGTTGGGAAAAAGCCCACCCAACAAAAAGTTGCTTCTTTACATAAATAGTTTAGCGACAAATGCATTTCGTGGACAAAAGGTTTTAGTAAGTGGTAGATTAAATAACAGGAATGAAGAGATTAGAAGGAAACTCACATGAGATATTTTTATTTTGAAGATAATTGGAGGTTGAACTACATCCAAAACACATAAGAGAATGTGGAACTGCTCTGAGAAAATGTGAAAGAAATAAATAAGAGCACTTAGCAAAATAAGCACAAAATGAATGGTTACTTCTATGAAAAATAAATATAAAATTTGTCAAGTACCAAAAGAAAAATCAGATAAACTTGCCTACCATGTGTAAACTTGACTAAGCAAAATATAAGAATATGAGGTTCACCCTATAAGGAGAGAAATGATAGCTTTATATCAAAACCTAAGATACATCACAGAGGATGATATACTTCAATACTTTAACAACCAAGTCACATTACAATAGTGCAACTGCATACACTGCACACAAATATATGTCCTCCAACTGACCTACACACAAAATAATATCTGAGTACACACAAAATTTGCAAAATAATAACCGCCAACAACAACTACTATTTACGACAGTATACTATCCTAATTTGCATTATAACTAAACAGAAAAGATTTACTGGTCTCCATACTCCAGATTTGCAGTAAACAATTAACCCATACTTTTTCTTACAACCAAACAGGTCAGATCTAAAAACATAAACGATACATCTCTTCCACAGATGCAAGCAATAGGACTCTCAAACAATATTTAAGACATCCATGAGCAACAGAATGGGGAAAAAATGTCCCAAGCACTAATGCTCCATAAGTATTTTATTAATATGCGGCTCCAACTCGTTTAGGCCCTTTTCTCATCAAATGCAACGTTACTTACTACATCACGACAAGTTAATTTTATTAGGCAGCTTAAAACTAACCAAAACAATTTTCAACAGATGAACATTTAGTTCATTAGTTCCTTATCATCTAGAAATCCAAAGAAAAAAATTCAAGCCAATCACAAACATTCACTAGTTTCTAGCACAATCACAAACCAAAGAAAAAAATTCAAGCACAACTAACAACATCGCCAATTGAGATACAAGTTGAAAGATAGGTATTCGCAGTGAAGAATTCAGTAATTGTAGATTTAAATGAAATGATAAACAAAAGAACGTAATACTAAACTTCATACCTTTGAGTTGTGTTTCCCTTTAGCGCAAAATCTGTACCAATCCATGAACAAATAAGTGAAAACGCAATACCAATTCCAGATTCGGTTCCTGATAGTTTGTGTTTACTCATTAATTTGTGTTTACTTCATAATCGAATCATTGATTGTTACTGATTGATGAAAAGCGAAAACCCTAAAACGAAAAAACGTACCGGTAGAGAAATAATGAGTTGGTGTGAAAAAGATTGTGAGAGAGGAGGCGATGTCGTCACAGCTGTTGCTATAGCCAAGGAATAGCGTTGTCGTCGTGTTAGTGGTTGTTGTCGTCGTGTTAGTGGTTGTTGTCATTGCTGCTATTCGCCGGCGTCGATGTTGCAGAACTAAGAAGATTTAGGCATTCCAATGATAAAATAAGTAATGTAAGCATTTTGGCTATAACTTAAACTTTGGGATTCTGTAGGCGGCAATGAATTTTGGGTAGATGAAAAAAAATTCACCAAACAAAAATTGGGGGAATTTTTTGTTGGGGCCTCCTTTTTGTTGTTTTTAACAAGTGGCTTCTTTAAGAATGCACCATTTTCAGTTTTATTAACTAGTTTTTTTTAATGAATTTTTTTATAAATATTTGATGTTTTCAAAAACATAAAAAAAAAAAACTAAAAAGAAAGTACACCTATTCCTACGGATTTAGGTGTCATTATAGCAATTAGTTACAAATTAACAAAATTGTGGGTATAAGACATCTATACCAACAATATAAAATTTTTCTGTAGGTATATGTTATCTATACCTACTGTTTTTAATGTTGTCTCTATAGACTTCTTTAACGAGTCTTTATGTTTGAGAAGACAAGAAAGAGTCCAAGCACGAGAGGAGGTTGAGAAATTCATAAAATAGTTGAAAGATTCAGAAATCAGTGAGAGAAATGCCAAAAGACAATGGGAATATTTGAAACAATAGTTGGAGAGAGTGGTAGTATAATATAAGACAAGGATATAAGAAGAAAAAATTGAAAAACAATAAGTTGTTGCTATGTACCGAGATGCGTGGTTGAATGAACAAGAGGAAGCAAATATGTTAAGAAACCGAATGATGGATCAAGGGGAAGCAATGAAGAGTTTAATATTATACAACATTGTAATAATTTGATAAAAGCAATGAAGAGTTTAATTCACCGAGAATGATAAAAACAATATATTTTAGATATAGAGAAAAATGTTAGACTTGCACCCTTTTAATTATCAATGAACGAGCTTGTTTTGAGTTTTCTCTACGTATGGGTTTGGTTCTGATGCATGATCCAAAAAAGATATGTGTGCCTAGATTGCAAAATTAATGTTTCTCTGACACCCACATGCATGCATATAAATCTTCATTTTTTTTTAACTAGCATCATATGATCTTTCAAAAAAAAAAAATCAATAAAGTTGTTTCCCTGACAGCCTTACCAGACTCGTGCAAACTCCAAGGTCATGGATGAACTTGTGCAAAACAAAGAAGTGATGAGAGCGGATGTTAGCCAATTGAAGGAAAATATATGCTTTGACAAGGAAGGAGAATACATATGGGAATCCTCAAACTACAAATGGAGAACACCAAGCTACCCCTTGTCATCCACCGGACTTTACCCTGACGATCCAACATTTTCGTACGATAGTTATCCAATTTACAATGTATGGTCTCCCACCTGGTTATACTCTGCGTTTAGTCATCAACCCCATCGACAACAATCCAAACCACTCAAATATCAACTCCCAAAGCCTAAACCAACTACAAATCCCATCTCTTATGGGCTATATGCCACCCCAAAACACTATACCTTCAGAAAATATTCCATTTAGTGCAACTCAAGTACCCCATCTTAATGCTAACGAAAATTGGGAACAACCTCAATTTTTCGGTGATGATACATAATCGAAAGAGAAATTACATGTTTTAGTAAAACGAATCAAATAAATTAAGGGAAATAATGTATATGGCCTCGAACCTTTTGATGTGTTTTGTTCTCGATGTGGCGATCCATTCAAAATTCAAGGTACCTGAGTTTGAAAAATACAACATCTCCTAAATATCATTCGACCATGTATTGTAGAAAAATGGCTTATCATGCTCATAATGACAAACTTCTCATTCATTTTTTTCAAGACAGTTTGAGTGAGGCATCATTAAGCTGGTATATGCATCTCGAGCAAAATCGAATTCGTTCATGAAAAGACTTGGCTAATGCCTTCTTGAAACAATACAGGTACAATATTGACATGACCTTGATATGATGCAATTGCAAATTTCATTAAAGAAGGACAATGAAACTTTCAAATAGTGTGTGCAACAATGGAGAGAAGTGGCAATCTATGTAAATCCCCATTTATATGTAAGAGAAATGATTAGTATGTTTATGGATACTCTCCAGTCGCCTTTTTATGATAAGATAATTGAGAGTATGTCATCAAACGTTTCTGACATGGTCATGATAGGAGAAAGAGTAGAAAGTGGGATGAGGAGTGACAAGATCGTATGTGTAACAAGTGATGTGAAGAAACCCCATATGGGATTCACAAAAAAGAAAGAAGGGGGTGTTAATGTTGTAATGGTAAACCCAAGAGTCTTCTATTTTCCATCCATGAATTCTTATCGACCTCCAAATTTCCAGCCCCCAATATCTCAACGTCTCTATATTCCTTATCCATATGAGGTGAGGTTGCGGTCTCACAAGCTTCATACCCCCAATATCACCCTTCAAGGCCACCTTATAATCAACCACATGTGGTCCAACCACCTCCTATCACGTTTTCCCAACAAAACATACAGAACCAAAATCCAGCCCTGATTCAATACAAACCACTAGCCAATTGAGAAAATAAAATAACCCATTTTGACCTGATTCCCATGACAAACAGCCAATTGTTGCCTCACTAACTCTAGAATTCAATGGTAGTCGTGAGACCAATGAAACCTCTAGAACCACTATTCCCAAAATGATACAACCCAAACGCCAAATGTGAATACCATGCAGGAGTCATAGGGTATTTCGTCGAAGATTGTCAAGCCCTAAAATCTAAAGTGCAAGAACTGATTAATGCAAAATGGCTTACCATCAAGGAAGACGGTCCCAACGTAGGGAGTAATCTCTTGCCGGGCCATGGGGATACCTCTATCAATGTCATTGAAGAAGATATAGACCAATGTGTAAGAGATGATCATGTGTTGGCCATAAAAAGAATCTTAAACTCCTAGCGGGCCAAATGCAATAATTTTTCAAACACCAACTCCTTTACCTTATGAAAATACCAAGGCAATAGAATGGAATTATGAAGTCACATACCATTCAGTTAATCATCAATCAAGTGATAGCTTTGGACCTAAAGGAACTAATGAATGTGCAAACACGAGAACAGGGTCGAATTGTGTTTAATAAAGTTGATAACTTTTTGCTAATTTGATGAAGGTTAGTTGGTTTTTATGAATTACTTATATAAGAAGCAATTGGATTCAGAAGCGGTAAACAATGAAAACATAAATAATTTGACACATATATTTATTCTTGTTCACCACTTACTTGGCTACATCCAGTCCCTTCATTCAGAAGGCTTTAATCCACTAATTCAAATATCTTGAATTACAAAGCACCTAACCCTCCAAGACAATCTTCCCAAACAACTTAGCAAACTCATACTTTTGAGGAACTAACCATCTTGACCCTACAAGCCAAGTCTTCTCCTAACAACCTGATAACCTCATATTTAAGAAGGAACTAAACCACTATCGAGTTGGATACAAAATATTGGAACTGGAGTAGTTGCTTCTAACAAAACTGATAATAATAATAACTCTCACGCTCTAAGAAAAGAGCACTCAGAAAATATTTCTAACATGAACAAGTGTTTCTCTCTTTGAACTCTAAGATGAATTGAGAACTTTGAGCTTGAGTTCTTCTACTCTTTTATGCTTTTCGATGTTTTTCTCCTTTAGCTTTCAATGTCTATTTATAGTGAAAATTTGGGCTTCAATTTAGTCCTTATTTAATTCTGAATTTTATCTTGTTCAGATTGAGTTTGTAAGTTCTTCAGATTGAGTTTATAAATTCTTCAGATTGATTTTGTTCCAATTTTGTGTAGATTGACTTTGTAAATTATTCAAATAAAATTCTCTTCAAATCTTCATCAAATGTTGATCAAATATTCTTCAAATCTTCCTCAAATCTTGACCATATCTTCTTTTCAACATGGTCAAAGATTTTCTTCAAATATAAATTTGAATCAAATCTTAGTTTAGATTTTCTCCAATTATAAATTTGAATTAAATATTTATTTTAGATTTACTTCAATTATAAATTTGAATTAAATCTTATTTTAGATTTTCTTCAATTATAAATTTGAATCAAATCTTATTTTAGATTTTCATCAATTATAATTTGGAATCAAATCTTATTTTAGATTTTCCTCAATTATAATTTGGAATCAAATCTTATTTTAGATTTTCTTCAAAAACATGAATCTTCTTTCATACTCTTTGAATTCAGATATAGTGTTTTCATAAAATACTTTTGTTAACATCAAAATTTTAAATGTAGAACCAACTTGGTTCCAATAAGTCTTAGTATCCTTTTCTCCCCACATTATCAAATATATTTATCCTCCTTTTGTCATCGAACAAAAAGACTTGAAAGTGAAACTTTGTCTCTCTCATTTTTCCTTTTTTTTCATTTTTTTTCTCTTTTTTTTTTCTTTTTTCATTTTTTCCCTATTTTTTTGGAATAAATTAAATATTAACATAATACAAGAAAATATAATAAGTAGTGTAAAACTAAACTACTTTGAAGTGATCACATCATCAGTCAGGTATTAAGGTAAGGTTTAGGTTTTTCTTGATGAAGCCAAACCTATATTCAAGTAGAGGTTTGGTGAAAATGTTAGCCCATTTGTGTTTAGTGTCTACAAACTGAATGGTTAATACCCCTTTTTGAACAAAGTTCTTGATGAAGTGGTGTTTGATCTCTATGTGTTGAACTGTTGAATGTAAGATACGATTTTTGGTTAGACAAATGGCAGAAGTGTTGTCCAGTAGATGGGAATGTTGGATTCTAGGATTTTGTAGTCTTCTAGTTGATGTTTCATCAAAAGTAGTTGAGAATTGCAGCCAACTGCTAAAATGTATTCATCCTCAGCTTTTGATATTGCAATTGTGTTTTTTCTCTGACTTGACCAAGATTTGAAGTTGTCACTTAAAAATGTGCAGTTGCCACTAGTGCTCTTTCTCTCAAGTTTATCTCCAACATAATCAAAATCACAATATCCACTAAGTTTGTACTTAGTAGAGTTCTTGTAGAATCAGGTAAGGTTGGTAGTGCCTTTTAGGTATCGAAGGATTCTCTTAACAGTAGTTAAATGTGATTCTCTAGGGTCAACATGAAATCTTGCACATACATAAACGTGATGTTAGGTGTGGAAGCGGTAAGGTACAGTAGGGATCCTATCATTCCTCTATAGGGTTTTTGGACATTTTTTTTCCCTCTTGAAATTTTTTTTTCAAGTGAACAAGTAGGGTGCATTGGTGTAGCCATAGGTTTTCAATCACTCATCATAAACTTCCTAAGAAGTTGTGTTGTATATTTAGGTTGATGCATGTATATACCTTTTTTACTTTGCTGAATTAGTATTCCTAAGAAGAACTTAAGTTCTCACAACATAGTCAATTGAAATTCAAGCTGCATTAATTTAGAAAATTATTGGTTAATAGTGCCATTAGTAGATCCAAAATTAATGTCATCAACATAAATTTGAATAATAAGAATGTCATCTCCCATTGATTTTCTTAAGAGTGTATTATCAACCTGTCCTCTTTCAAAGTTATTTTAAGCAAGAAGTTACTAAGTCTATCATACCATGCCCTAGGTACTTGTTTTTTTTTTTTTTATCATAAATAGATTTCCTAAGTTAAAAAACATGATTTGGAAATTTAAAACTTGGAGGTTGTTTAACATAGACTTTTTCACTTATATAACCATTTAGAAAAGCACTTATAACATCCATTTAAAATAATGTAATGTTATTATTTGAAGCAAAAGAAAATAGAATACGAATAGCTTCTAACTTGGCCACTGGAGCAAATGTCTTAGTGTAATCAATGCCCTTTTGCTGACTGTAGCCTTGTGCGACAAGTCTTGCCTTGTTTCTGATCACTTCACCTTTTTCATTTAGCTTGTTTCTAAAAACCCAATTGGTTCCAATAATGTTATTCTTTGGTCTATGTACTAGATCCCAAATATCATTCCACTTAAATTCATTTAACTCTTTTGGCATGGCAATAATCTGTCCATCATCTGCCAATGCTTCATGAACAGTGGTAGACTCTATTAACGAGAGTGAGTCAAACAAAGTGGTATCTTTTAATGAATGTCTAATCCTCAAAGGATAACTTGAACTTCCAATGAGATGAAATGTCTTGAACTTCCATCCAAATCTTCCTTTTGACTTATCTTGACTGATTGTAACTTTATTATATTCATCCTCTAAAGATTTGTCATCTTCTGATTTGTCTGCATTTGTTTCCTCTAGTTGTGGTAAACCTGCACTATCCTCAACTTGCTTTTACTTTTTAAGGTCAAGCTGTTTGTCATTTAAAATATTTTCAATCATATAATTGAAGAATGAAATCAATACAACCAAAACATCAATTTTGTTTTTGGTGGTTTCTGCTTGTTTCAAAAAACCAAACTTGTATGCTACTTCTCCTGAAGTGTTCAAATTATGTGGATCTCCTTGTTCCTTTAAATTTTTGTGAACCTGCAAAGTACTTATCTAGCTTTGATTTTTAAGATCAAGCTTCTTATTATCACAATAAACATAATATTAAACAATATTTAAATTTAAAGAAAGATATAACCTCTATGTCAACAGTTTCAGTTTCACTCTGAAAACCCTATTAGTTCTTCTTTCCTGGTTTTCAGATTCTGAGTTTGCATATTCTCTTATTAGAGAGTTTGGATGAAGGAATTTGAATTCCCATTCAGGTTTGTAGTCTTGATGAATTTGATTGGAGTGTTCAAAGAAGTCTCCTGATTCTGATTGTTCATCTAATACTTCTATTTTTGTTGATGTATCGGGTTCCTCTGGTAATTTTGGAACTTATGGTAATTCTAATTCTTCTTGTAGTTTTGGTTCTATTGACATATGTGATTTCTTTGCTAGTTTTGATTAAGGTGATACTCCATATTTTTATGATATTTTTGGTTCATCATATGGTTCTGGTTCTGCTAGGTACTGTGTTGACCAATCCTTCTTCCACCAGAGTTAATTTCCTTTTGTTTGGTAGGTCTTGGAACATAGACCTTTTTTCCTTCATATATTGCAAGCATCCATTTACCAGACACCATGATTGGTGTTTCAATTTGGTTGCTTAGAACATCTACAATATAATCAATTTTATGCTTTGGTAACCAAATCTGGTTGGGTCCTGGTTTGTTAAAACTTAAAGATTTCTTGTCTTTCAATGTGGTTAGCATATGACAAGATTCAATTACTTTTTCTTTCAGTGTGACCTTTCTTATAGCAAATAATACATAAATCAACAGAGGGAATAAACATAGATTCAATTACTTTTTCTTTGAAATCATATTCATTCAATTACTTTTTCTTGAAATCATATTCCTCTTTTACCATTCCTACTGACCCCGTAAATAATAGATGCATATTTACTTCTTTCCATGCCATTATCATTAAAATCTTGAAATACCTTTTCATGCTTATTAGAGTTACAGGTGGTATTTTCAATTGATGTTGAACTATAATTACTTTTCAAAGTTAGATTTTTAGCCTTAAGTTCAGCAATATTTGTTTTCAGATTTAAATTTTCTATTTTAAGTTCAATAATATCATTTTTCAGAGTTGTATTATTTGTCTTAAGTTCAGTAATATCAGCTTTCAGATTTGCATTCTCTATTTTAAGTTCACTAATATCAATTTTCAGATTTGTATTTTTTGTTTTAAATTCAGTACTTTGATTCTTTCAAACATTAACTTTTTCAATTAGATTTGTATTTTCTTTCCTAAGTGTTTTCAGTTTTAAAGACAATTTGTGATTAATAATTAAAAAGTCCTTTATAGCAGTAATTAAATCAGGCCGAGTAATTCAGAAAATACCTCAATTTCTTCATTTGTTGATTCAAGTAACACCCCGATTTCCAAAGCGAGGGTGTATTTTTTTCTTTTCAAAAACAAACTCATGAAACAAAGAATAATTAAGTAAAATACCTTTGAATAAATATTTAAGTCGTAACACAACGACAAATAAGTCAACAGAATTTACAAGCAGCGGAAAAGTTTTAAAATACGAATCCAAAGTATTTACACTTCAAAAAGTGGTACATAGACCCCATCATAATAAAATGTCAAACAGATAATATTAGTATAGGTACAGTTTTCCAAATTAAAATAACTGCGACCCAAAAAGAAAGACGTCTAGTCCCTATACATCAACCTAATCTGATCATTCTACCAAAAAACTATACACCCTGAGTGATCTCCATGCGCCCCGCGAGATCCTCCTACATAGCTCCAGTCAAGCATTCCCATCTACATTCCCATCCGTAGGGTACGAACCGGTAGGATCGTCCTGGCTCTCATCTGAGGGCAAAGCCCAGATTTCCACAATAGTTGTAAATGGTCACCAACCGAAATTAACAGTTAACACATAACATTTAAGTTTTTAAATGCACAAAATAACCTTTCAACTAAGCATGCACCTTAAAAGGATTTCCCATATGCAAAAAGTTCATATAATGCTTGTCGATTAAAAATGAAATCAAAATAAAGTTCTCAATCCATCGAGTAATACATAAATGACTAAAACATTGATAGATCAATTGAGCAATCGATTATCTAACTCAAAATAAGAATTTCTACTGAGCCAATCGATTGCCAAATCGATTTTTTCAGTTCTGCTGCGCTCCTGCATGGCCAAATCGATTTCCAACTCGATTTTGTCAGTTTTGCTGAGTTTCCGTGTGGCCAAATCGATTTCCAAATCGATTTTGTCAGTTTTGCTGAATCCTGACTTAAGGCCAATCGATTTCTTAAATGGTTTTGAAAAACAGATTACAAAATCGATTGGCAAATCAATTTGCCAATTTAGCAAGGTCCCTGCAACTCATCAAATCGATTGGAAAGTCGATTTCCCTGCTTATCCTTCCAAAAATACATAAACTAATCCAATCACATTCATACACAACTCCAAACCTTAACACTTAGCAATTCTCACACAATCACTACGACAAATTGGGTTTCGAAATAGTTTTACAATCCATCACTCTTACACACAATATCAATACACAACACTTAGCAATTTCAACACAATTTCCACGACAACTCAAATTCAAAATACTCAATCATAAACTTGAATTAAACACGACTCGCGTGCCAAGCACCCTAATGCAATGCGTATATGCCAAAATGCATGGACTCGGAATTCCAAACCAAAACCCTCCTCGAAGGGCCGTAAATCATAATTGTACCGCCTATCGCAGGCCAAAGTACCAATTACCGAGGTGCCACCTATCACGGGTCTGCACGGTTTACTAAAACAACGTAAATTGTAAATGTACCGCCGATCACAGGCCAAAGTACTATTTACCAAGGTGCCACCTATCACGGATCTGCACAATTTACAAAAAAGCGAAAACCATAAACGTACTGCCTATCACGGGCCCGTATCGTTTACCGAGGTGCCACCAATCACGGGTCTGCACGGTTTACGAAAAACAACGTAAATTGTAAATGTACCGCCGATCACAGGCCAAAGTACTATTTACCAAGGTGCCACCTATCACGGATCTGCACAATTTACAAAAAAGCGAAAACCATAAACGTACTGCCTATCACGGGCCCGTATCGTTTATCGAGGTGCCACCAATCACGGGTCTGCACGGTTTACGAAAAACAACGTAAATTGTAAATGTACCGCCGATCACAGGCCAAAGTACTATTTACCAAGGTGCCACCTATCACGGATCTGCACAATTTACAAAAAAGCGAAAACCATAAACGTACTGCCTATCACGGGCCCGTA
>NC_021161.2:21418512-21422271 GCF_000331145.2 Cicer arietinum
TTTTTTTTTCAAAAACAAACTCATGAAACAAAGAATAATTAAGTAAAATACCTTTGAATAAATATTTAAGTCGTAACACAACGACAAATAAGTCAACAGAATTTACAAGCAGCGGAAAAGTTTTAAAATACGAATCCAAAGTATTTACACTTCAAAAAGTGGTACATAGACCCCATCATAATAAAATGTCAAACAGATAATATTAGTATAGGTACAGTTTTCCAAATTAAAATAACTGTGACCTGTTCCCTCTATGTCATCCTAATCTGATCATTCTACAAAAAACTATAGCTATACACCCTGAGTGATCTCCACGCGCCCCGTGAGATCCTCCTAACATAGCTTCAGTCAAGCATTCCCATCTACATTCCCGTCCGTAGGGTACGAACCGGTAGGATCGTCCTGGCTCTCATCTGAGGGCAAAGCCCAGATTTCCACAATAGTTGTAAATGGTCACCAACCGAAATTAACAGTTAACACATAACATTTAAGTTTTTAAATGCACAAAATAACCTTTCAACTAAGCATGCACCTTAAAAGGATTTCCCATATGCAAAAAGTTCATATAATGCTTGTCGATTAAAAATGAAATCAAAATAAAGTTCTCAATCCATCGAGTAATACATAAATGACTAAAACATTGATAGATCAATTGAGCAATCGATTATCTAACTCAAAATAAGAATTTCTACTGAGCCAATCTAAACGTAGACATTAAGAGATTCCCCATTCTTAATACTCGTTTAACTTAAACGATTTTCACGACAACATTAAGTAAACGTAGACATTAAGAGATTCCCCATTCTTAATACTCGTTTAACTTAAACGATTTTCACGACAACATTAAGTAAACGTAGACATTAAGAGATTCCCCATTCTTAATACTCGTTTAACTTAAACGATTTTCACGACAACATTAAGTAAACGTAGACATTAAGAGATTCCCCATTCTTAATACTCGTTTAACTTAAACGATTTTCACGACAACATTAAGTAAACGTAGACATTAAGAGATTCCCCATTCTTAATACTCGTTTAACTTAAACGATTTTCACGACAACATTAAGTAAACGTAGACATTAAGAGATTCCCCATTCTTAATACTCGTTTAACTTAAACGATTTTCACGACAACATTAAGTAAACGTAGACATTAAGAGATTCCCCATTCTTAATACTCGTTTAACTTAAACGATTTTCACGACAACATTAAGTAAACGTAGACATTAAGAGATTCCCCATTCTTAATACTCGTTTAACTTAAACGATTTTCACGACAACATTAAGTAAACGTAGACATTAAGAGATTCCCCATTCTTAATACTCGTTTAACTTAAACGATTTTCACGACAACATTAAGTAAACGTAGACATTAAGAGATTCCCCATTCTTAATACTCGTTTAACTTAAACGATTTTCACGACAACATTAAGTAAACGTAGACATTAAGAGATTCCCCATTCTTAATACTCGTTTAACTTAAACGATTTTCACGACAACATTAAGTAAACGTAGACATTAAGAGATTCCCCATTCTTAATACTCGTTTAACTTAAACGATTTTCACGACAACATTAAGTAAACGTAGACATTAAGAGATTCCCCATTCTTAATACTCTTTTAACTTAAACGATTTTCACGACAACATTAAGTAAACGTAGACATTAAGAGATTCCCCATTCTTAATACTCTTTTAACTTAAACGATTTTCACGACAACATTAAGTAAACGTAGACATTAAGAGATTCCCCATTCTTAATACTCTTTTAACTTAAACGATTTTCACGACAACATTAAGTAAACAAGACATTAAGAGATTCCCCATTCTTAATGCTCATTTAACTTAAACGATTTTCCAAAACAAACATTAAGTAAACAAGACATTAAGAGATTCCCCATTCTTAATACTCATTTAACTTAAACGATTTTCACAAACACACATTAAGTAAACAAGACATTAAGAGATTTCTCATTCTTAATGCTCATTTAACTTAAACGATTTTCCAAAACAAACATTAAGTAAACAAGACATTAAGAGATTCCCCATTCTTAATGCTAATTTAACTTAAACGATTTTCCAAAACAAACATTAAGTAAACAAGACATTAAGAGATTCCCCATTCTTAATGCTCATTTAACTTAAACGATTTTCCAAAACAAACATTAAGTAAACAAGACATTAAGAGATTCCCCATTCTTAATACTCGTTTAACTCTAATGGTTTTCAAATTCCACACCAAACAAACTCAAAACATATTATCAAATCCAATCCACAACTCATACCAAAACACATTAATTCATTTTTCCACAGAATCCAACCATACACACAACAAATTTCATCAGTACTAATTAAGAACACGTCAAATAAGACGAACACAAATCAACACAATCCACCACTCAAACACAACAAGTTTCATTTACTCAAAATCATACATAAATGAGTTTAAATTCATTTTCCACGAAACATTCATCCCTAACTCTAAGATTTTACCCGTAAAGCCTTAGATTCATTTTCCCCCAAATCAATACTCAAACCCTAACAAAATTCTTTCCACACAACCATAGATAAGTCCCTAAATGCAAACTAGAAGTTTGGAAGGAGCCCTTACCTTAACGATAGCTTTAACGTGCGTTTCCAGTACCGCGAGTAAATTCGATAAAATCTTCGCTCGTGACGTCGCTTCCAAAGTTTGTTCACTAGCACCGTAGTGTGGTGGTGATCAACTTTCCCTTCTATCTCTTCGCGAAATGAAGCTTAGATCTAGATGAAACGGGGAGGTTTGGGTTTGACGGTTTTAAAATCCCTAACACCGTTTTTCTTCGTTTTCGAATTAACGAGGGAGAGTGAAGTTAAGAAATCCTTATCCTATCACCCACCAAGCCTTGGGTTTCTAATCTTGAAGAAAGGAAGCAAAGAAAACGAAAAATGGAGGAAGGAGGGAGAAGGGGGTCACGCGTAGAGGTAACAGAGGAAGAAGATGGAATTTTACTTTTTCTTTCCTTTCTCTTTCTTTTTCCTTTCTTCCTTTTTCTTCTTTCCTTTTTATATCCTTTTCTTTTCTTTTCCTTTTCTTTCCAAACAAATAGGTATATATGTTGATTATTATGACCTCGAAATAATCAGAATATATCAGTCTTTAATCAAATTAAAGCAATATCACATACACAGCGGAATTATAATGCGGCATACAAGTTTAGCAATTAAAAGTAAAAAGATAAGGGATAGAATGCACCAAGATTTATCCTAGTTCAGTTGTCAACAAGACAACCTACATCCAGTCCTGACAATCCAACTGGATTTCAGCTTTTTCTCCAATAGAAAGAATTGTGAATTGTTTACAGATTGTCCAGTTTCCTCGAAACCTATCTATCTCTCACAATCTCTTTCCTATTGCTCACCCCTTGATCCTTGTAGTCAATCAGCAGACTCACACAAAATCAAAGTACGGCTCCTTCTTGATGAGGCCTCTCACCCAAGAAGATCGCCACCAGTTTCTAGCTAGATTTCTATCAGTCGTTTTGTTTACAAAGTAATTATTTCAAACAGAATAAAAGAAGTCTTCAATCTTGAACAATGTGTCTTCTCACGAATCTGGTTATTCAATGATGGATTATGAGAACATTGTCTTTTCTCTCAAGAATACTTTTTCAGCTCTCTCAATGATTATGGATAATCTTTTTGGCTTTGATCTGAAAAAGCAATATCAGAATGTTAACAATGTGTTGTATTGTGTTAATGAGAGTTTATGAGTGTTTTTCA
>NC_021161.2:21424154-21429101 GCF_000331145.2 Cicer arietinum
TTTAAAAAAAATTTCTGAACTTTGAATCCTGGGCTAAAGTAATCGATTCCCAAATCGATTTTATAAACCTTTTACCATGCTGGTAATCGATTTCCAAATCGATTTAACTGGAAAACATTACTGAAACATACTAGAATCAACAAAACTCATACTTCACTAGGATCAATGATCCCTAGTTTCATCCTTATGTTCAAAAAACTTTCTTTTGGCAATGCTTTTGTGAAGATATCAGCTAATTGTTCTGTAGTGTTCACATACTCAAGTTTGATAACTCCATTCTGAAAGTGGTCTCTTATGAAGTGATGCCTTACCTCAATGTGTTTTGTCCTTGAATGCATTACAGGGTTCTTGGTTATGCTGATAGCACTTGTGTTATCACACATGATCGGCACTGTTCCCAAATCAACACCGAAGTCCATTAGGTGCTGTTTCATCCACAAGATTTGAGCACAACAGCTCCCAGCTGCTATGTATTCGGCTTCTGCAGTAGACAAAGCAATACTTGTTTGCTTCTTACTAAACCAGGACACTAGAGAATTACCAAGTAGATGACATGTACCTGAAGTGCTTTTTCTGTCAAGTTTACAACCAGCAAAGTCTGAGTCTGAATAACCAACCAAAGTACATGTTGAACCTTTTGGATACCACAAACCAAGGTTCTTAGTACCTACTAAGTATCTGAAAATTCTCTTTACTGCAGTGAGGTGAGATTCCTTCGGATTCGATTGATACCTTGCACACATACAAACGCTGAACATAATATCTGGTCGGCTTGCTGTAAGGTAGAGCAGAGATCCAATCATACCACGAAATCTAGTGACATCTACAGGCTTACCCTTCTCATCTCGGTCTAAGAAATTTCCTTGACTCATGGGTGTATCAATGGACTTAAGTTTATCAAAGTTAAATTTCTTTATCAAATCAGAACAATATTTGGATTGACTAATGAAAATGCCTTGCTTGGTTTGGTTAATTTGAAATCCCAAGAAATATGACAGTTCACCCATCATTGACATTTCAAATTTACCTTTCATTAAGTTTTCAAATTCTTTGCAAAGTTTATCATTTGTTGATCCAAATATTATGTCATCAACATAAATTTGGACCAGCAAGATGTCATTTTCAATAGTTTTTGTAAAGAGTGTCTTATCAACATTTCCTCTAGAAAAATTTTGTTGAATGAGGAAAGTGCTGAGTTTCTCATACCAAGCTCTTGGAGCTTGTTTCAACCCATAGAGGGCCTTTGAGAGTTTATACACATGGTTAGGAAAATCTGGATTTTCAAAACCTGGTGTTTGGCTCACAAAAACTTCCTCTTGTAGGTCTCCATTAAGAAATGCACTCTTCACATCCATTTGATATAGATTGAAGTCCATGATACATGCATAGGCCAACAAAATCCTTATGGCTTCTAGTCTAGCTACAGGGGCATAGGTCTCATCAAAGTCTATTCCCTCCTCTTGACTATAACCCTTTGCAACTAATCTGGCTTTATTCCTAGTTATCACACCATTCTCATCTAACTTATTTCTGAACACCCACCTAGTTCCTATAACATGCTTACCCTCTGGCCTAGGTACCAAGTTCCACACCTTGTTTCTCTCAAACTGGTTTAACTCCTCTTGCATAGCAAGTATCCACTCACTATCTAAAAGGGCTTCCTTAATGTTCTTAGGTTCAATCTGAGACACAAAGGCTGTGAGGTTACAGAACTCTCTAAGGTTTCCTCTAGTTGACACACCTCTAGAGATGTCACCTATGATGTTGTCTAAGGGGTGGTTTCTATTGAATCTCCATTCCTTAGGTAACTCACTGGTTTCTATAGGTTCTATAGGGTCTGCACTAGTTGGAGGATCAGCTATAGGTTGTTCTAGGGGTTCAGATTCTACAACATCATCCAAAATATCATTAACCTTAGAAGGAGTTTTGTTCAAGTTTTCTGTAAAAGATTCATCAAACTTTACATGAACTGACTCTTCTATGGTTTTTGTTCTTTTGTTGTAGATTCTATAGGCCTTACTAGTTTGGGAATATCCTAGAAAGATACCTTCATCTGCCTTAGGGTCAAACTTTCCTAGGTGTTCTTTGCCATTGTTTAAAACAAAGCATTTACAACCAAAGATTCTAAAGTAGGAAAGGTTTGGTTTTCTACCCTTGTAAAGCTCATAGGGTGTTTTCCTAAGCAGGGGCCTAATGAGAACTCTATTCACTACATGGGTGGCTGTACTAATTGCATCTGCCCAAAAGTACTTAGGTAGGTTGGAGTCCTTAAGCATGGTCCTAGCTAACTCTTCTAGGGATCTATTTTTCCTCTCCACTACCCCATTCTGCTGTGGTGTCCTAGGGGCAGAATATATGTGGTTGATTCCATTTGATTCACAATAATTTTGAAAAAGATCATTTTGGAATTCACCTCCATGATCACTTTTTATTGAAACAATTTTCAGATCATTCTCATTTTGTACTAAAGCAGCAAACTTTTTGAAAACAGAGAATGTATCACTTTTATGAGCTAAAAAGTAAGTCCATGTGAATCTAGAATAATCGTCAACCAGCACATATCCATACAGGTTTCCACCTAAACTCTTAACTTGGGCAGGTCCGAAAAGGTCCATGTGAACTAGTTGTAAAACTCTATTTGTTCTAACCAAGTCTATAGAGGGAAATGGAGTCTTAACCAGTTTACTTTTCTCACATGCATCACACAGTCTATCTTTAGAGAACTTCCTATTTGGTAGACCTAAGACTAACTGTTTGCTGACAAGTTTATTCAAATGATTTATATGTATGTGAGCAATTCTTTTATGCCAAAGCCATGTTTCATCTGAATTGGATAACAAGCAGCATATAGCACTTGGTACAGAATTGAAATCCAACATGTAAATGTTGTTAATTCTGTCCCCAACTAGCTTTATGTGTTTGTCATCTTTATGCTCAATAATGCAAGATTGTGATGAAAAACTTACTTGAAAACCTTTATCACATAGCTGGTTTATACTCAGTAAGTTGTGTTTTAATCCTTCAACATATAACACATTTTTTATTACTGCAGTTGACTCGTTGCCTATGTCACCAATTCCAATAATCTTTCCTCTGTTGTTGTCACCATATTTGACAAAGCCTCCTTCCTTTAATGTCAAGGACAGGAATTTGGATTTGTCACCTGTCATGTGCTTTGAGCATCCGCTATCTAAATACCATGAATGCTTAGTGGATGTCAAGCACACCTGCAACATACAATCAGAATTTTGTTTTAGGTCCCCAATTTAAATTGGGTCCTGGATGGTTAGTGTCAAACACAGATTTCTTTGCTATCCAAACTTGCTTCCATCCTCTATTGGCTAATTTTTTAAATTTGCAATTTGACACAAAATGTCCCTTTCTGCAACAGAAATGACATTTGCCATCAAAGGATGAATGTTTGTTTGGTTTAGTAAAGATGTCATACATACTCTTAGCAATAGCAGATTTTTGACCATGTTTGACATTTCTGGTTTGCATATAACCAATACCATATCTGTTTTTATTTCTTTTAACATGCATATTTGGTGTATATCCTAAACCAGATTTTTCATGAACATGTCTTTGATTGCTAAGTATGACATTCAGTTTATCTTTACTATTAGCAAACTTCAATAAATCAGATTTTAATGATGCAACATTATTCTCAAGTTCAATGCATTTTGCAGATTTGTCATGTGAATCCTTTTTCAGTTGTTCACATAAATTTTCAATTTCTTTATGGTCATTTTTCATTTGTTCAAGCATTGTCTTTGTGCTTAACAACTGTTTTATGGAATTCACATAATCATCATGCAGCTCATTGAAAGCTTCTTGTAGCTCATCATAGGTTGGATTAGATTGTGAACTAACCTCATTTTCTGATTCTGAATCGGTATTTGCCATGAGACACAGATTCGCTTCTTCTTCATCCGAAGAGGCAGAGGATTCTTCGTTGTCGTTCCATGCAATATAAGCTTTTCTGGTTTTGGTGACTGGTTCCTTGCCTTTTGGTTTTGTAGCTCTATTTTTGTTCTGCAATTTGTAGCATTCTGACTTTATGTGACCAGTTTTACCACATTCATAGCATGTGATTGTCTTGTTGTCACTAGTCTTAGAGCTTGATGGCTTTCTGAATTTGTTGTCTTTCTTCTTCACAAATTTCTTAAATTTCTTGACAAGCAACCCAATCTCAGGCTCTTTAGTCTCACTGCTTGATTCATCTGAGCATCTTTCTGATTCAGTTTTCGATTGATGGGCTTGAACTTTCAAGGTTAATCCTTTCTTTTTCCTGCTTTCCAGTTCTGATTCATCCAGCCGATGCAGTTCCATTTCATGTTCCCTAGTTTTCCAAATAGTTGTTGCTGTTGTCATCTTTGCTAGATCTTTAGATTTCCAAATAATGTTGTTGTTGTCATCTTTGCTAGATCTTTAGATTCAGCTATAGCAGTTATTTTGGGCTGCCATTCTCTGGTTAGACACCTCATAATCTTTTCGATCTGCTGTTCATTCTCCACCTGTTTTCCCAGTGCATGAAGGTTGTTTAGCACGTGTGTAAATCTCGTCTGTAGATCACTTATAGATTCATCTTTCTTCATGCTGAACAATTTGTATTCGTGCATAAGTGTATTTACGCGAGCTCTTTTCACATCTGTGGTTCCTTCATGTGTTTCTTGAAGAATGTCCCACATTTCCTTTGCTGATTTGCAGTTTGATACCCTAAAGAATTCTTCTGCACACAAAGCAGATGTTATAATGTTCTTAGCTTTAGCATTATAACCTACCTTCTTTTTATCGTCCTCAGACCATTCGGATCTGGGCTTGGGAATCATCGAGTCATTTGTTCCTGCAATCTTGGGAATGTATGGTCCATTTTCAACAGCGTCAGGGATGTCTATGCCACTGGCTTCCAGGAATATCAGCATCATGTGCTTCCAGTACATATAA
>NC_021161.2:21429786-21444912 GCF_000331145.2 Cicer arietinum
TGTTTATGAGAACATTGTCTTTTCTCTCAAGAATACTTTTTCAGCTCTCTCAATGATTATGGATAATCTTTTTGGCTTTGATCTGAAAAAGCAATATCAGAATGTTAACAATGTGTTGTATTGTGTTAATGAGAGTTAATGAGAGAATGATTGAAAACAGTTTATATAGTTTCTGAAAAACAACTAATCAATCGATTTGCCAATCGATTCATTAAAGTTATAAAACAGGTCTAATCGATTTGCCAATCTTTTCAGTAAATTATGTTTAGACTTATATGCATCGATTTCATAATCGATTGCAGGTGTTTTGTTCAAAGTGAAAATCACACCAATCAATTACTTAATCGATTTATTAAGTCCCATAATCGATTTACAAATACTCAGAATCGATTTGGCCACAAGCTCAAAGTTCATTGTGATTTCAAAAAAGTTCTTTCAATCGATTTGCCAATCGATTGTGGTCAAGACAGTGACTTAACTATTTTGATGTTAATCGAAGTGCCAATCGATTTGTTTGTATTTTCCTGAAAAGTTCTTACTTGATATTTAGTTCAATCGATTTCCCAATCGATTGCAACCAAACTTAACATGATTGAAATTATCACAATAGATTGTCCAATCGATTGTGTTTGTCACAGGTCAAGTTATTTTTCAAATATTATCTAAGCAATCGATTTGCCAATCGATTACCCTAGAAATTGGATTCTCACTGTGACTTGATCAATCGATTTCCCAGTCGATTGGTTTCAATCAGTTTTACTTTGTGATGTGTACAATCGATTTGCCAATCGATTAGCCTGTAAAACAGGTTGCCACTGACTTGTGCAATTTTCATTTCCAATTGTGCCAGTCGATTGCCTAATCGATTATACAATCACAAACAGTTATGTTTCCTTACACCCTTGATATGAAATCGATTTCCCAATCGATTTACATAGTCAAAAGTCAACTTTTGTTGATTTGTTGTGTTCCAAGCAATTTGTTTCAAGTGTGTAGGATTGGATAGTTGTTCCTGAAATCTTGCTCAATTAAAATGTTAGATTTATCATATGATGTATGAACATTGTATGTTTGTTAATTATGTCAAAATTAGGATTCAAAGGACTAAAGTCCAACAATATATATATATATATATATATTAATAACTTCTAACAAATATCTCAAAATAACTAGATATTTGTTAAATTACCATTTCACCCATAACGCATTAAATTCTTCGTAAAAGATTCACCGCAGTTAATTTAATTTATTTATCGACGAGTAATTCTAAACGGCATCAAAATATCTTTTTGATCATATAAACTCCAAAATATTATTAACTGTAAAGTGCTTAGCCTTGAAACCAAGCTCTGATGCCAATTGAAGGTGCAAAAATTATTAAAAAAATTGTCAACTTTGGCAAACATAATTCAGCCCTCGTTCCCGTGTTTGCACGTTCAATTGGCTTCACAGCTTGATCTCAAGGATGAGCACTTTACAGTGTTTGAGAAAAGATCCAAAAGTTCAACATGTTCGAATTAAATGAAGAAGCTGCTGGAAGAAACATCTACAGACCACCTCTATTTGATGGAAAATGTTTTGAGTTTTGGAAAGAAAATTTGAGAAGTTTCTTTATTTCACAAGATCCTAAACTTTGAGACTTGGTGGAAGATAGTTATATTGCTCCGAAGAATACTGATGGTATTGAAACTACAAGAAAGAGGATGTGCATGATGCATCATAAGTATAGAACATTCATGATAAATGCAATCACTATCAAGGAGTTTAACAAGTGCACTAACAAGGAGACAACAAAGAGTATTTATGATAGTCTGATTCTAACCTATGAAGGAAGTAAGCAAGTTGAAGAAGCAAAGGCCAACCTCCTAGTCAAAAAGTATGAGTTGTTCAAGATGGAAGAAGATGAAGACATTGAAACAATGTTTTCCAGATTCCAGACCCCGGTCTCTTGATTAAAGGTACGTGAGAAGAGTTATACTACTGTTGATCATATGAAGAAAATTCTTCGAAGTCTGACAAGCAAGTGGAGACCTAAGATCACTGCCATTCAGGAAGCAAAGGATCTAAATACTCTAAAGTTGGAAGAATTAATCAACTATCTTAGATCACGTGAAATTGAGCTTAAAGAAGATGACCCTAAGAAGAAGAACAAGACTCTTGCCTTGAAATCTAAGCAGAAGAAGGTTCTAAAGGCAACATCAGAATCAAAGGATTGTGATTTAGATGATCAGAACTTGAACTTAGAGGAAGAGGAGATTTCTTTCATAACTAGAAATATTAGAAATATGTGGCACAACAGAAAGAAGAAATTTCCCTAAAGATATTCCAAGCAATCCAACAGAGGGAATGATGATAAATATGACACGAAAAGCATCATTTGTTATGGATGTAATGAACATGGACATATCAAGTCAGAATGTTCAAATATGGAGAAATGGAAACACCAATGAAAGATTCCATACCTAAGAAGAAAAGTTTGATGGCTACATGGGATGATTCTGAGGAATCCTCTGACGATGAGCAAGCAGATTCGGCTATGATGACTCATACCAACTCTGCTTCTAGATCCAACGCAGATTCTAACTCTGGAACTGAATTAGCAGATGAAGAAATTGAGGTATTTTCTGAATTTACTCGATCTGATTTAGTTACTGCTATAAATGATTTTTTTAAAATAAATTACAAATTGTCTTTAAAACTGAAAACACTTGGGAAAGAAAATACAAATCTAACTGAAAAAGCTATTGTTTTAAAGAATCAAAGTGCTGAACTTTAAATAGAAAATGTAACTTTGAAAGTTAACATTACTGAGCTTAACACAGATGATCAGAACTTGATCTCAGAGGAAGATGAAATTGTTTT
Source organism: Cicer arietinum (assembly GCF_000331145.2). NCBI lineage: Eukaryota > Viridiplantae > Streptophyta > Magnoliopsida > Fabales > Fabaceae > Cicer > Cicer arietinum. Next base: position 21,432,649 of record NC_021161.2, read on the forward strand.
CATACCTAGAAATATTCGAAAGATGTGGCACAACAGAAAGAAGAAATTTCCCCAAAGATATTCCAAGCAATCCAACAGAGGGAATGATGATAAATATGATAAGAAAAGCATCATCTGTTATGGATGCAATGAACCTGGACATATCAAGTCAGAATGTTCAAATATGGAGAAAGGGAAACACCAGAGGATATATTCCATACCTAAGAAGAAATGTTTGATGGCTACATGGGATGATTCTGAGGAATCTTCTAATGATGAACAAACATATTCGGCTATGATGACTTATACCAACTCTGCCTCTAGATCCAACGCAGGTTCTGACTCTGGAAGTGAATTAGCAGATGAAGAATTTTAGGTATTTTCTGACTTTACTCGGTCTGATTTAGTTACTACTACAAATGATTTTTTCAAAATAATTCACAAATTGTCTTTAAAACTAAAAACACTTAGTAAAGGAAATACAAATCTAACTCAAAAAGTTAATGTTTTAAAGAATCAAAGTGTTGAACTTAAAATAGAAAATGTAGCTTTGAAAACTAATATTATTGAGCTTAACACATATAATGCAACGTTGAAAACTGATATTACTGAATTTAAACAGAAAATGCAAATCTGAAAATTGATATTGATGAAATTAAGGCTGAAAATCTAAATCTGAAAAGTAATTACAGTTCAACATAAATTGAAAATACAACATGTAACTCTGATAAGCATGAAGAAGTATTTAAAGAATTTATTGCTAATGGTATGGAAAGAAGCAAATATGCTTATAAGATTTATGGAGTTAGTAGAAATGGTAAAAGAGGTATAGGATTTGAAGAAACTGTAATTGAACCTAAACCTATTCCCTATGATATCTTGTGTATTGTTTGCTCTAAGAAAGGTCACTCCAAATTATCTTGTCCCATGTTAAATACAAGGAAAGACAAGAAACCTATCAAGACTAACAAACTAGGACCCAGTCAAATTTGGGTACCTAAGAACAAAATTATCCTTGTTTTAGATGTCCTCAGCAATTAAGTTAAAACACCAATCATGGTACCTGGACAGTGGATGCTCGCGACATATGACGAGAGAAAATTCTATGTTCCAAGAACTAACTTTGAGCACATGAGGCATAGTGACATTTGGAGGAAAGCAAAAAGGCCAGATCATTGGTCAAGGTACAGTTCGTAATGGTACTTCCCCTTCTATTAAGGATGTCTTATTTATTAAATATTAGTCAGGTAAGTGATAATAATTATGATGTTATATTCAATCAAAAAACATGTAAGGCAATTAGTCAGAAGGATGGACATGTACTCTTTATAGGTAAAAGGCAAAATAACATTTATAAGATAAATTTGTTTAGTCTAGAGAAACAAGAGGTTATGTGTCTTATGTTAGTAAATGAAAAGAAACTAATTTGACACAAAAGATTAGGCCATGCAGACGTTAGATTAATTTCAAAACTGAATAAACTTCAACTAGTTAGAGGTCTACCTAAGCTTAGTTACAAAACTGAAATTATGTGTGAAGCTTGTCAAAAGGGAAAACAAACAAAAGATACTCCTTTATCCCTAAGAACTCAGTCTCTACCTCAAAGCTCCTTGAGCTCTTACACATAGATCTCTTTGGGATAGTGAAAACAGCCTCTCCAAGTGGAAAGAAATATGGTTTTGTTATAGTAGATGCTTACACTAGGTGGACATGGGTAAAATTTTTAAGAAGTAAGGATGGATCCCACAAAGTGTTTATCAGATTTTGTAAACAAATAATGAATGAAAGGGGTCTTAAGATTGTAACAATTAGAAGCGATCATAGAGGAGAATTTGAAAACAAGTTCTTTGAAAGTTTTTGTGATGATCAAGGAATCTCTCACAACTTCTCCTCTCCTAGAACACCCCAACAAAATGGAGTTGTAGAAAGAAAAAATAGATCACTCCAAGAAATGGCCAGAACCATGTTAAATGATATGAATGTTGCAAAACACTTTTGGGCTGAAGCAATTAATACATCATATTATATTCAAAATAGAGTCTATATTATATCCATATTGAATAAAACATCATATGAATTATGGAAAGGTAAATAGCCTAACATCTCTTATTTTAAACAATTTGGTTGTACTTGTTATATGTTAAACACTCAGGATAACCTTGGTAAGTTTGATTCTAGATCTAAAAAATGTACCTTCATTGGATACTCTGAAAGATCCAAGGCTTATAGAGTGTTTAATAGGGAAACTCATATTGTGGAAGAATCGGTACATGTTAAATTTGATGACAAACAAGACTTCGAAAAGTCAAAGCAAGATAATGATAGTGTAGGTTTATTGGAACCAAAGAAAGTAGATGCAGAAAAACTTGAAAAATCAGAGGATACAAGCAAATCAGAAGAATATGAAAAATCATAAAAGGATGAATCTGATCAAGTCAGAAACAGTCGAGATAAGTCAGAAGAAAGATCTCGATGGAAATACCAGTCATCTCATCATGAAACTGTAATCATCGGAAGTGCAAGTGATCCTTTGAAGACCAGATCATCACTTAAAGATACTAGTTTGTTTGGCTTACTCTCATTAATTGAGCCTACCTCTATTGATGAAGCATTGACTGATGATGAATGGATTCTTGCAATGAAAGAAGAATTAAATAAATTTGATAGGAATGATGTTTCGTATCTAGTTCCTAGACCAGAGAAGAACATTATTGGAACCAAGTGGGTTTTCAGAAACAAGCTAAATGAAAAAGGTGAAGTATGACGGGAGAACTTAAGTTCTTCTTAGGGCATACAAATTCAACAAAGTAAAAACGGTATATACATTCATCAAACTAAATATACAAAAGAGCTTCTTAGGAAGTTCAAGATGAGTGATTGCAAACCTATGGCTACGTTATGATTATCTCACCCTTACCTTGGCCACGTTACAACTTCAATAAAGACCTTTTGATCATTATGTGCATGTGTTTCAAATATAGATGTTAGAGGCTTGTCAAGTCTATGGTATACTAAACTATCCTATTTTTTACTTAGTTAGAAGTCGCCATTTGCAAATGCGATTTCCATAACAAAGTTCGAGTTTGTAATGACGACTTCCTTAAGAATTTGTTTTAAAATGACGACTTTCTGAAGATACATAGAAGTCGTCTTTTGGAATGGCGACTTTCCAAATACATAAAAAGGTCATCATTGCAACGAAGCCGACTTCTAACTAAGTAAAGAAAAAGGACACTTTGATATATAATTTTCAAAAGAAAATATATTGATAATTTAAAAAAAAATTGGGTTATTAAAATAAATAAAAAACCTGTTTTATATACCATGCATAATTGTTTAAGCAAAAATACACATGTGATAATTTATTTTGTCATTTAGATTATTTACTTTTAATACATGCATAACTAATTAATCATTTTTTATTAACAAATGTCAAGGTGAAAATCCATCTAGAATTATTATTAATAATATAAATTTTTTAAAAGATTTTTTTAATAAAAATAACGAAATTCATCGTTATATTCCTATAACCTAGAAAAAAAATCTCAAGTTTTCAATAAATATTATATTTACGAAACCCATTAGACAAACAAGTTTTTTAAATCTGAAACTAGGAAATAAGAATTCAAATTTATGGTCATTAATGAACATAAGTAGAAATGTCCTAAAACCAAATATCCCATCGCACAAAATAAAATTATCACTACGTAAAAAATGACATTTTATAGTGCGCCTTTTATAGCACTTAATAAATACAAGCGCTGTTGTATAATACACGTAAAAATAACAAATGTTACAACAACGTTTTTTTTACAAACGTTGTTGTAGGGTTATATAGGATCACACAACGCTTATACATAATGTTTACAAGACTTTTACAGCGCTTTCTCAAAAGCGCTGTAAATTGAAGCGCCCTCACATAATGTTTTACAGCGCTTTAACCACAAGCGCTGTAAAATATAGCGCTCCCACCTTATGTTACATAGCTTTTAAAGCGCTTTTTTGACAAGCCCTGTAAAAGCCTTGCGCTTTCACACAATTAAATGACCTATTAGAGCGCTTATTACACAAGCGCTGTAAAATCATTCACTTTAAATAAAAAAAAACAAATTTAAAACAAATTATGAACCCTCATCTCCTCTACGTACTGTGCGACCATCTACTGCTCATCCTTTATAAAAAATTGAATACTTTGTCTGAGGTACTGTATTTATTAATTTGTTGTTGTCACTAAAACTAATTGTTGATTATTATGACCTCGAAATAATCAGAATATATCAGTCTTTAACAAATTAAAGCAATATAGAAAATCGAATACGTCTAGCATACAATTAAGATCGAACATACAATCATACGATGCAAGATTTATTCAGATTCATACACACAACGAAATTATAATGCGGCATATAAGATTAACCATTAAAAGTAAAAGGATAAGGGATAGAATGCAGCAAGGTTTATCCCGGCTCAGTTGTCAACGAGACAACCTACATCCAGTCCTGACAATCCAACTGGATTTCAGCTTTTTCTCCAATAGAAAGAATTGTGACTTGTTTACAGATTGTCCAGTTTCCTCGAAACCTATCTATCTAACACAATCTCTTTCCTATTGCTTAACCCCTTGATCCTTGCAGTCACTCGGCAGACTCACAAAAAATCAAGTCAAGCTCTTTCTTGATGAGGCCTCTCACCCAAGAAGATCGCCACCAGTTTCTAGCTGGATTTTTCGCAGTCGTTTCTTTCCAAAGAATTTATTACAAGCAAAATAAAAGAAGTACAAAAGTGTCTTCAATCTTGATCAATGTATCTCACACGAATCTGGTTATTCAATGATTGTTTATGAGAACATTGTCTTTTCTCTCAAGAATACTTTTTCAGCTCTCTCAATGATTTTGGATAATCTTTTTGGCTTTGATCTGAAAAAGCAATATCAGAATGTTAACAATATATTCTTAAGAGTTCTTCAGTGTTCTGAAGTATATTCAAAATGTTTTTCATGTGTTGATGAGAGAATGATTGAAAACAGTTTATATAGTTTCTGAAAAACTACTAATCAATCGATTTACCAATCGATTCATTAAAGTTATAAAACAGGTCTAATCGATTTGCCAATTGATTATCGCGAGTCTTGTTTTTCTTGAATCTTGAAACTATATAAGCCAATCGATTTGCCAATCGATTCTTTTAAAAACTCTTTTCAGTAAATTATGTTCAGACTTATATGAATCGATTTCATAATCGATGTCAGGTGTTTTGTTCCAATAAAAATCACACCAATCGATTACTTAATCGATTTACTAAGTCTCATAATCGATTTACAAATACACAGAATCGATTTGGCCACAAACTGAAAGTTCACTGTGATTTCAAAATGTTTCTTTCAATCGATTTGCCAATCGATTGTGCTTAAAACAGTGACTTAGCTATTTTCATATTAATCGAAGTGCCAATCGATTTCGTAGTATTTGCCTGAAAAGTTCTTACCAGATGTTTAGTTCAATCGATTTCCCAATCGATTGCAACCAAACTTAACATGATTGAAATTCTCACAATAGATTGTCCAATCGATTGTGTTTGTCACAGGTCAAGTTATTTTTCAAATATTATCTAAGCAATCGATTTGCCAATCGATTACCCTAGAAAATGGATTGTCACTGTGACTTGTCCAATCGATTTGTTTCAATCAGTTTTACTTTGTGATGTGCACAATCGATTTGCCAATCGATTTGCCTGTAAAACAGGTTGCCACTGACTTGCGCAATTTTCATTTCTAATTGTGCCAGTCGATTGCCTAATCGATTATATAACCACAAACAGTTATATTTCCTTACACCCTTTTTATGAAATCGATTTCCCAATCGATTTACTCAGTGAATATTCAACTTTTGTTGATTTCTTGAGTTCCAAGCAATTTGTCTCAAGTGTGTAGGGTTGAGTTGTTGATCCTGAAATCTTGCTCAGTTAAAATGTTAGATTTATCATATGATGTATGAACATTGTATGTTTGTTAATTATGTCAAAATTAGGATTCAAAGGACTAAAGTCCAACAATCTCCCCCTTTTTGCATAAGTGACAATCATACAATTTTAACTTGAGTTGAGCAGTTGAGCATTTCAAGACATAATATTATCAACATTTCATAGCATCATATGTACCATTATCAGATTATAACATCAGAGTATCAGAGCATCCTAGCATAACAGTACACATGCTATTTATCAAAAATCAGAGCATTTTAATAATTCATTCTTATCAGAGCAGAGTATATCAAAATTATGCAGCAGCAGTCATAAGCAAGTTATAATTTTTCTCCCCCTTTGTCAGTTAAGGCAAAAATGCAGAAAAAAAATTTCCTCCCCCTATGTTAATAAACATAAGCACTGGGGATTGAAATCATAAAACATTGTGTATCAAAGCAATAAATGAGCATATCAAAGATTTATGACAAATGAATTCAGAGAGAGATAGAATAAACGTTCTAATGCATTATAGATATAGATGAACTGAATACATCAAGTCATAACGAAACAACCCAGATCCTAAACTCCTAATCTCCTAAACTAGGCTGGTCCTCACTATTATCTACGGGAGAGGCAGAGACCGTTGTATTACCCTCAGCAGGTGTCAACGTGAGTCGCATGGTGATCTAGGGGAGTTGGGTTAGGTTCCTCTGTTGCTTGATGACCGATGTCTGCTATATCTTCAAATGACAGCTTTATTCCCAAATGTGCTTGAATCGCATCAACATCCTGAACTACAGAATTCAGGGATGCCTAGAGAGTCCTTAAACTTGCTTCCATTCTGGACTGTGATTCTAGCATCTTGGCATTGTGTGCCATCTGAGCTTCTATGAATTCCATTAACTTTCTAACAAACTCAGGAGGGGCTGTATCAGTAGCTGGTTGAGGTTGAGGGTGAGGTTGAGCTGGTTCAACAGTAGGCTGAGGTCTTATCCAAATACCATGTAACCTTTTCAATTGCATCTAGTTTACAATTGATTCTCCAAAAATTAGAGTGGTCTTTGCAGATTCTTCATTAACAAACGATACCTTAAAGTGTTTCAGAATCTTGGTAATCAGTTGTGGATAAGGCAACATTAGCTTACTCTGTGAAGCTTCCACCATGTGCCTTAGCACAATCCATGCCCCGCTCATCCTGAGCTCCTTGGATATACCCCATAACAGTAGTATATCCAACTTCTGAACTACTGCATGGTTGCCTGAACGTGGTACAAGCATCCGAGTCAGCGTGTACATCAGCATGCGATGTTGGACCTTCATTTGCCCGATAGGTAATGAAATGTTTTCCACAAAACCATCAATCATCAGGTCTTTAACAGCAGCATGCCTGTCAACCGATTCTTCCCATCCTTCGTCAGCCGTATTAGCTTCAGAACTGCCGTCGATAGATTTTCCGTGAAATGGAAATCCTGATAAAGTAGAAAAATCATCAAAGGACATAGAAATCCTTTTCCCTTTAACCTGAGCCTTAAAACCTTCTTCAGTCAGCTTGAACGTTGAATAAAATTCCCTTATCAATCTTGGATAACTATCAAGAGTAGAAGATAGAAAGCTTTCAAGACCATGAAATCTCAGATGGTTCTGAAAAGTAAAACCGTCTGCATCAAAGTAGGCAAAATCCAGAGTCCGACCCTCATGGATTTTTCTCTTCAAAAAGTCTGATGGTATAGAAGGTTCTGCATCTTTTTCCTTGGATGCAGGAACTTTCTTGGGAGGGGGTGAAGAAATTGGTTTCTTCTTCCTTTTCTGTGAGATTTCCTTCATGGCATCAGCCATGAGTTTTTCCGTTGGTGGTTCCTTTCTCTTTTTAGGTTTCTCTTGAATAGCAGCAGGTGCCTTGCCTTTGTCTTTGGCAAGAATCTTATGTGTGGGAATGGGTACTCTTTTGGTTAAAGTAGGTGGTGGTGAAGGGGTTTCACTAGTTGAAGATGATGAAGGTGAGGGGGTGCGTGCCTGGGTTTGTTTTACTCGTGCCATAATCGTAGATTGAAGTAGATTGAATGTAGATTGAATGTAGACAGTAACAAATCGATTTAGTAATTATTACGTCCAACGGCTAGTCACAACGGTCATATTGTAAATCGATTCCCAAGTTGATTTCCAGTTTTACTTAATCGATGTCCAAATCGATTGTTTTAACGTTGAAAGTTGAACTAGTCGATTTCCCAATCGACGCTCGGGCAAGTTAAAAAAAAAAATTCTGAACTTTGAGGTCTGGGGTCAAAGCAATCGATTCCTAAATCGATTTTGTAAACCATTTACCATGTTGGTAATCGATTCCCGATTTAACTAGAAAGTAACTGCAAACACCAGAAGTGTCCTATAAAAAGATTTAATAATCAATGATTCCTAGTTTCATCCTTATATGCAGGAAACTTTCTCTTGGTAAAGCTTTTGTGAAGATGTCAGCTAGTTGTTCGGCTGTGTTAACATACTCAAGCTTAATGATTCCATTTTGAAAGTGATCCCTTATAAAATGATGTCTTACTTCAATATGTTTGGTCCTGGAGTGCATCACTGGATTCTTGGTAATACTTATTGCACTTGTGTTATCACACATGATAGGTACTGTTCCCAAGTCAACACCAAAATCCAATAAGTGTTGTTTCATCCAAAGTATCTGAGCACAGCAGCTCCCAGCTGCAATGTATTCAACTTCAGCAGTTGATAAAGCAATGCTTGTCTGTTTCTTACTGAACCATGACACAAGAGAGTTTCCAAGTAAATGACAAGTTCCTGAGGTACTTTTCCTGTCGAGTTTACATCCGGCAAAGTCTGAATCTGAGTAACCAACTAAGGTACAGGTTGATCCCTTCGGATACCACAATCCGAGATTCTTAGTTCCTACTAGATATCTGAAAATTCTCTTGACTGCACTGAGGTGAGATTCCTTTGGATTTGATTGATACCTTGCACACATACAAACACTGAACATGATGTCTGGTCGGCTTGCTGTAAGATAGAGCAAAGATCCTATCATACCACGAAACCTAGTAACATCTACAAAGTGTTTTATGTCACTGATCCCGCTGATGATAAATGGTATGTTGTCCTATCGACCAATAAAATAAGTGATGATAACAATAATGATGAAGATGTTGGTATTGATCTTTTATTTGCAACATCACAACCACATGAAATTGATTCAACTAATGATGGTTTATATCTTAGAGATGATCATGATAAGGGAATTTGAATTAATCCATCGTTTCGTATCGTTAATGGACAAACAAATGTGAATCCCACCAGGAAAAGAAGAATGGCATCTTAATGTGTTTAATTGTTTTATATAAACCATGTAATATGAACTGAGTTAATGTAATTTAATTGTTTGATCTGCCAGAATTGAGCATTTTAGTATTTAGCTTGAACTGTATTTGATACTAAGTTCATGTAATTTAAGTGTACGTTTGACATGCCATAACTGATTTTTGGATTATATTGAACTTGAAAAAGCTTTGTTTGAGTACTGGGACTTTATCTTGAACTTGAATTGATCATCCCAATATGAGCTGATCATGTAATTTAGCATTGGTATATATATATATATATATATATATATATAGGTAGTTAACTAATTATTTGGAAGAAAAAAAATCCAAATATAAGTATTTTACTTGAACTGGACTGAATATAAACTTGTAATTTTACAGTGCTTTTGTCCATAAGCGCTATAAAAGCCTTTAAAAAAAATAAGGAGGTCACAAAGCTTTATTTTATATCAAGTTAAAAGGGTCTTTTAAAGCGCTTGTTGCCAAAGCGCTATAAAAAGCTTTTAAAAATAAAATAAGGAGGTGTTTTACAGCGCTTTGGCAATAAGCGATGTATAAGAAATTTAAAAAAACAGCCCTGTTACATAAGAAAACAAAGAGGTCTTTTAATGCGCTTGTTGCTAAAGCGCTGTAAAAGGGTTCTAAAAATTAAAATAATGAGGTCTTTTACAATGCTTGTGGACAACCGCTGTAAAAGGCTTCTAAAACAGTGCTGTAATAGGGTTTTAAAAAATAAAATAAGGAGGTGTTTTACAGCGCTCTTTCAAAAAAGCGTTGTAATAGTGTTTTATATATAACGGAAAACCGTTTCAGTTTCCTCTTTATTACGTAAACTTCACTACGCTAGTGTCCTTCTCCTCTTCATTGTTCTTCTCATTGTGAACCCTATCATCTGTGTTATTATCCCTACGAACCATATTGCCACTATCATCTCCATCTGTGTTATTATCCCTACGAACCGTGTCTTCTCATTGAAATATGTAACCCTCACTATGTATTTCTGCGTATCATACTCTGTCCTATGAACCGTTCGTATTTCTACGCATTCTCGGTGTTCCTTCTCCTACGAACCCTACGTATTTCTTCTCACTATTCAGGTATTGTATTTATTAATTTTTTCTTGTTACTAAAATGCATGTTGAACTTATACTGCTACGTACTTAGACTACTGCACGTTGATCTTGTTGAAGTTATACTGAACTGCATGTTGAACTTGTTGTAGATAAATGAATACCAACAAGGATTTAGATCGTCAAAATGAGGAAGTTGTCAACACTAAGACTTATGATAATGAAGTCAAACGTGGTGCAACCATCATGCAAAATGTCATAAAAGCAAGGAGTAGTGGCATAAAATTTGAGGTATACTATACTTTGTTTGCTGTTTATTTTTTATCTTTTTTGAAAGGATGAACTTACTATATTAGTTTATTAGGTTGGATGGAACGAAAGTGGTCAGCCAATTGACCCCAACAGTTCCATGTCTGTAAGTTATATTGGAGCTCTTGTTCGTCAGAATATCCCCATCACAATTGACGATTGGAGAGATAAGGGGTTGAAGGATGCGAAAGATATATTGTGGACTGATATACAAGTAACTTTTTTGATCCACTTTTTTGTTACTTATAATTTTTTCCATTGAAATACTTTACTCAAAAATATATCTTTATTTCGTTTGTAGATTGCTTTTGCTGTTGACGAGGTGAGAAAGACTTACGTGTTGAAAGTTGCCGGGAAAATACATCAGGGTTTTAGATCTCACCTCTCAAATTGCTATCTAAAAGATCGTGAAGGAAATATCAATGCTGAAGCTCCAAAAATATATAAACATTATATATCAAATGAAGAATGAAGCACATTTGTAGCAAAACGTTCAGACCCTGCGTTTGTGGTAAGTGATTAATTTATTAGCATTTGTATTTTATTATTCATATTCATAGCGTATTTTAAATTTTTACACGATTGTTATTTTTTTTATATATAAAATATAAGTAAGGAAAATCGCGAGAGGACAAAAAATCTGACGCGCCCAAACAAAAAATCTCGTATGGGATTTGCACGTCTAGAGCAAAAACTTGTAAATAATTAAACATCACTTTTATATAATGTGGTACATTATAAACTATAGTTTCTAACTAATATTTTGTTTATGATCTTAACGAATAGCTACAAGACACCCAATCCGATCAACCGTTGGGTCGTCATATTTTGTGGAAGGAAGCTCATGTAAATAAAGATGGAGTGGTTGATAACGAAAATGTTCAAAAAGTAATAGAACTTTGTGTAAGTATATTATCACTTTAATATTTTTTAATATTGTATTTTAAAAATGATATTGAACTTATCTTTTTAATCCTACGTGTATTTTAGGAGAATCTCGAACAAAGTTCGGAAAATCAAGAGGACAACAAAGCTAGTTGCAGAGACATTCTCGGTAAAGTGTATAATGTTCCTGAATATTCTGGTCGCATGAGGGAGAAATGATTTGGCGTAACTCCTAAAAGCTATTTTTCACAAGAGAAGCGCTGTAAGACCCATAATTTTAAAGTACACTTTATGTATTTTTTATATTTTGGATTTTGACTCGGAGGCTTTTTAGCCAAAGTTAATAATATTTGGAGTTTATTAGGATCAAAAAGTTATTTTGACACCATTTAGAATTACTCGTCGGTAAATAAATTTAAATTAAGTGCGGTAAATCCTTTACGGAGAATTTAATGCGTTACGGTGAAATGGTAATTTAACAAATATCTAGATATTTTGAGATATTTGTTAAGTTATGTTTAATATATATATATATATATATATATGTTTGCTTGGAGAGAATAGAAAGAAAGGAAATTAGAAGGAAGGAAAAGGAAAAGAAAAGGTTATATAAAGGAAAGAAGGAAATAGAAAGGAAGGAAAAACAAAGAAAGGAAAAAGGAAGGAAGGAAAATCTGATTTTCCATCTTCTTCCTCTACTACCCGCGGCCAAATTCCCTCTTTCTCCC
>NC_021161.2:21447220-21458398 GCF_000331145.2 Cicer arietinum
GGTGTCTTCACTGATTATGGCTAGACAACAAGAGTTGTGGGAAGCTTTTAGAGACCTACACTTGAACGTAGAGTTCGGACCGGGAATTTTGAAATTCGGAATGATTAAGATCTCGAGTGGATTACTTGAAGACATTGCGAATTCTCAGGATGACGTCTTAATTCAAGAGAAGAGGAATCTAATAGTACAAGGGAAGACGACTGAGTTCAAGATTGGGGCAGATAATGTTTTGCGGTGTAATGGTAGGATTTGTGTACCAGGAATTACAGATATGCGGAAAACGATTTTAGAAGAGGCGCATAAGAGTAAGCTGAGTATTCATCCTGGGGCAACAAAGATGTATCAGGATTTGAGGCAGAATTATTGGTGGCCAGGAATGAAGAAACATGTGGCGGAATATGTATCCACTTGTCTAACTTGTCAGAAAGCGAAGGTGGAACATCAGCGACCTGCTGGAATGTTGCAACCTTTAGATATACCTGAATGGAAGTGGGACAGCATTTCCATGGATTTTATAACCGGATTACCGAAGACAAGGAGGAAGAATGATTCTATATGGGTGATAGTGGACCGGCTGACTAAATCTGCTCACTTTTTACCGGTAAGGACCACCTATAAGGTAGATCAGCTAACGGAGATCTACATTGCTGAAATTGTGAGGTTACACGGGGTACCATCGAGCATTGTATCAGACCGTGATCCGAAGTTCACATCGCATTTTTGGGGAGCATTGCACGAAGCGTTGGGAACGAAGCTACGATTGAGTTCAGCTTACCATCCACAAACGGACGGACAGACTGAAAGGACAAATCAGTCCTTGGAAGATCTGTTGAGAGCATGTGTTTTAGATGATAGAGGAAGTTGGGATGATGTACTTCCGTTGATTGAGTTCACTTACAACAATAGTTTCCACGCGAGCATTGGAATGGCACCTTATGAGGCTTTATATGGGCGCAAGTGTCAAACGCCCTTGTGTTGGTATAAAGACGGTGAGAATATGATTGTCGGACCAGAGATGGTGCAACAGACCACAGCTAAAGTAAGGAAGATCAAGGAGAAAATGAAGACTTCACAAGATCGCCAGAAGAGTTACGCGGACAAGCGTCGCAGACTTTTGGAATTCGAACAGGGTGACCATGTATTTCTGAGAGTCACACCTACTACTGGAGTAGGTAGAGCCTTGAAATCGAAGAAGTTGACTCCGAAATTCATTGGACCATATCAGATTTCTGCACGAATTGGGCCGGTTGCTTATCGGATTGCATTACCTCCGATACTGTCCAATATCCATGACGTGTTTCATGTGTCGCAGTTGAGGAAATATCTCGCAGATCCATCTCACGTGATCGAACCAGACACAATCCAGCTAAAGGATAACCTGTCGTTCGAAGTACCACCCGTGAGAATTGATGACAGGAAGATTAAGCGGTTGAGGACCAAGGATGTTTCGTTGGTCAAGGTGATCTGGAACCCAATTACTGGAGATGCGACTTGGGAACTGGAGAGCAAGATGAGGGAACAACACCCAGAGTTATTTATCGATGCATAGTTTCGAGGACGAAACTAATTTTAGGGGGGGAGTAATGTAAGACCCATAATTTTAAAGTACCGTTTATGTATTTTTGGTGTATTTTGGATTTTGGCTCGGAGGCTTTTAAGCCAAGGTTAATAATATTTTGGAGTTTTATAATCGAAAAGATATTTCGATGCCAATTAGAATTTCTCGTCGATAAATAAATTGAATTTAACTGCGGAAAATCCTTTACGGAGAATTTAAGGCGTTTCGGGTGAAACGGTAATTTAATAAATATCTAGATTTTGAGATATTTGTTAAGTTATATTTATTATATTTATATATGTTTGTTTGGAGGGAAAAAGAAAGGAAAACTAGAAGGAAGGAAAAGGAAAAGAAAATAGTATATAAAGGAAGGAAGGAAAAAGGAAGAAAGGAAAAACAAAGGAAAGAAAAAGAAAGGAAGGAAATTTCAAATTTCCATCTCCTTCCTCTGAACCTCACGCGAGCAAAACCCAAAATTCCATCCTTCTCCATTTTTCGTTTTCGTTGCTTCCTTTTCTTCAAAGCTAGTGACCCAAGGTTGGGTGAGAGTTAGATCAAGGTTTTCGCAACTCCACTCTTCCTCTTTGATTCGAAAACGAAGAAAAACGGTTTTTGAGATCCAAACACAAACCCCTCCGTTTCTTCTAGATCCGAACCTCATTTCTCGAAGAGACAGAAGGGAAAGTTGCTCACCACCACGCTACGGTGCTAGTGAACTAATTTGGAAGCGGCGTTGCGAGCGGAAAATTTACCGGAATTACTCGCGGTACCGGAAACGCGCGTTAAAGCTAACGTTGAGGTAAGGGCTCCTTCCAAACTTCTAGTTTGCATTAGGGACTTATCTGTGGTTGTGTGGGAAGGAATTTGTTAGGGTTTAATGTATCGATTTGGGGAAAAACGAAACTAATGCGTTATGGGTAAAACCTTAGAGTTAGGTTTTGTTTATATTGATGAATGGTTCGTGGTAAATGAATTTGAAGTCATTGTGTAAGATTTTGGGTAAATGAAACTTGTGTGTTTTGAGTAGTGGATTGTGTCGATTTGTGTTCGTTGTTTTTGACATGCTCTTAATTGATATTGATGAAATTTGATATGTGTATGGTTGGATTTGTGAATAAATGAATTGATATGTTTTGATGTGAGAATTTGTTGAGTTTGTGTTGTGTGAAATTTGAAAACCATTAAGTTAAATGAGTATTAAGAATGGGGAATCTCTTAATGTCTCGTTTACTTAATGTGCGTTTGTTTGTGAAAAATCGTTTAAGTTAACTGGGCGTTAAGAATGGGGAATCTCTTAATGTCTCGGTTACTTAATGTTCGTTTTTGAAAATCGTTTCAGTAAATGAGTATTAAGAATGGGGAATCTCTTAATGTCTCGGTTACTTAATGTTCGTTTTTGAAAATCGTTTCAGTAAATGAGTATTAAGAATGGGGAATCTCTTAATGTCTCGGTTACTTAATATTTTGTTTTGAAAATCGTTTAAGTTAACTGGGCGTTAAGAATGGGGAATCTCTTAATGTCTCGGTTACTTAATATTTTGTTTTGAAAATCGTTTAAGTTAACTGGGCGTTAAGAATGGGGAATCTCTTAATGTCTCGGTTACTTAATATTTTGTTTTGAAAATCGTTTAAGTTAACTGGGCGTTAAGAATGGGGAATCTCTTAATGTCTCGGTTACTTATTATTTTGTTTGGAAAATTGTTTAAGTTAACTGGGCGTTAAGAATGGGGAATCTCTTAATGTCTCGGTTACTTAATATTTTGTTTTAAAGAAAAATCGTTTAAGTTAACTGGGCGTTAAGAATGGGGAATCTCTTAATGTCTCGGTTACTTAATATTTTGTTTTAAAGAAAAATCGTTTAAGTTAACTGGGCGTTAAGAATGGGGAATCTCTTAATGTCTCGGTTACTTATTATTTTGTTTGGAAAATTGTTTAAGTTAACTGGGCGTTGAGAATGGGGAATCTCTTAATGTCTCGGTTACTTAATATTTTGTTTTGAAAATCGTTTAAGTTAACTGGGCGTTAAGAATGGGGAATCTCTTAATGTCTCGGTTACTTAATATTTTGTTTTGAAAATCGTTTAAGTTAACTGGGCGTTAAGAATGGGGAATCTCTTAATGTCTCGGTTACTTAATATTTTGTTTTAAAGAAAAATCGTTTAAGTTAACTGGGCGTTAAGAATGGGGAATCTCTTAATGTCTCGGTTACTTAATATTTTGTTTTGAAAACCGTTTAAGTTAACTGGGCGTTAAGAATGGGGAATCTCTTAATGTCTCGGTTACTTAATATTTTGTTTTGAAAATCGTTTAAGTTAACTGGGCGTTAAGAATGGGGAATCTCTTAATGTCTCGTTTACTCGTGTATGTTTTGGTAAGTTGTGCTGACCCGGGATAGGTGGCACCTCGGTAAACGGTACGGACCCGTGATAGGTAGTACGTTTACGACTTACGTTCCTGCGGGAATTGCGTTTGTCCGTGAGAGACTGCGCAGGGGTTTGTCCGTGAGAGACTACGCCCTGGTTTAAGTTAGATGAGAATTAAGAATGGGGAATCTCTTAATGTCTCGTTTACTCGTGTATGTTTTGGTAAGTTGTGCTGACCTGGGATGGGTGGCACCTCGGTAAACAGTACAGACCCGTGATAGGTAGTACGTTTACGACTTACGTTCCTGAGGGAATTGTGTTTGGTAAGTTGTGCTGACCCGGGATAGGTGGCACCTCGGTAAACAGTACGGACCCGTGATAGGTAGTACGTTTACGACTTACGTTCCTGCGGGAATTGCGTTTGTCCGTGAGAGACTGCGCAGGGGTTTGTCCGTGAGAGACTACGCCCTGGTTTAAGTTAGACGAGAATTAAGAATGGGGAATCTCTTAATGTCTCGTTTACTCGTGTATGTTTTGGTAAGTTGTGCTGACCCGGGATAGGTGGCACCTCGGTAAACGGTACGGACCCGTGATAGGTAGTACGTTTACGACTTACGTTCCTGAGGGAATTGTGTTTGTCCGCAAGAGACTACACCCTGTTGATTTGTGAACTGTTGGTTCATTTTTGTTGTGTAGTAATGTGTTATAAATGCTAAGTGTTATGTTTTGGAATTTGGTGATAACATGTTTGATTGCAATACCATTTCGAAATCCATGATGTTGTATTAATTGTGTTGAAAATGCTAAGTGTTATGTGTTGATTGTTGTGTGTAAGTATGATGGTTATCGAGATCCCAATTGTCGTGGTAATCGCGTAGGAATTGCTAAGTGTTAGGTTGTGAACGTGATTAGGAATGACTTGAGTAAATGCATGAATTTTTGGAAAAACGATCAGGGAAATCGATTTCCCAATCGATTGGATGAGTTGCAGGAAGTTCACCATTTTGACCTAATCGATTTGCCAATCGATTGTATAAATATATCTTTCAAAATCTTTTAAGAAATCGATTTGGAAATCGATTGGCAGAGAGGCAGGAACTCAGCAAAACTGCCGAAATCGATTTGGAAATCGATTTGGCAACCCAGGGACTCATCAGAACTGACAAAATCGACTTAGAAATCGATTTGGTCATGCAGAAACTCAGCAGAACTGACCAAATCGATTTGGCAATCGATTTCCTCAGCAAAAGTACTTATTTTGAGTTAGATAATCGATTTCTCAATTGATTTATCAATGCTTTGGTCAGTTATGTATTACTTGATGGTTTGAGAACTTCATTTTGAGTTCATTGTTAATTGGCAAGCATTATATGAACTTTTAGCATATGGAAAATCCTTTTAAGGTGCATGCTTAGTTGAAAGGTTATTTTGTGCATTTAAAACTTAAATGTTATGTGTTATCTGTTATTTTCGGTTGGTGACCTTTACAATTATTGTGGAAATCTGGGCTTCGCCCTCAGATGAGAGTCAGGACGATCCTACCGATTCGTACCCTACGGACGGGAATGGAGATGGGAACGTTTGACTGCAGCTACGTTAGGAGGATCTCACGGGGCGCGTGGAGATTACCCAGGGTGTTTAGTTGTGTTGAAATATGATCAGATTAGGTTGACATAGAGGGATCAGATGTCTTTCTTTTGTATTGTATTTATTTTAAAATGGAAGACTGTACCTATACTAATATTGTCAGCTTGGCATGTTATTTTCAATGGGTTACATGTACCATTTGTTGTTGTGTAAATGGTTTGGATTTATAATTGGAGTGACTTTTCCGCTGCTTGTAAATTATAATGACTCAATTATTTATCCAAAGGCATTTCTTTATTTATTGCTCTGCTTTATTTTAAATTCTTTTAAAAAAAAAAAAATATACCCTCGCTTTGAAAAACGGGGTGTTACAAGCGCCAAAATCCATCTAATGAGGAAGTACTAGAGAAGCTCAAATTCCTATCAGAGCAAGTAGCACTCTTGGTGAAGATGAATAAAGACAAACAACTTTCCGATCAGCTCCAACGTGAAATACAAATGGAGAGTGAAAACGCGAGTTGCAACATTGGTCTCAAAAGTCTTCCCAAGGTAATTAATTACTTAAGAAAATAAGAAATTCATTCAACCTAATTGCTTCACATACTTATGATTTAACCATTGATTTAGGGTGTCACTCCTTGCGTGTTGTACTTATCCTCCCCTACTCATTGCAAGGTCGAAAAAGGAACATTGTACAATACTTTGGGAGAAGTATTGCACGACACACCAATCCTTGCGGGCCATGTCAAAGTATCGCTAGTTATTGCTTTGGAACCAAATGCACTGTTGCCTATACCGGACAACGATGCAAATATGAAGTATTTGGGCGAAGCAATTGGTAGTTACGTGGCACGGCCCACACATCTTGTTGCCCTTGATAAGGTATGTTTAATTAATTGAAATGTATGTTTAAATGATATGTATATTTAATTGCACGGTATATGATTATGATTGATTATATTTAATTGCTGATTTTTTTCAGCTGTTAACTTTAATTTCACATTTATTTAGATTCAAACAAAGTCTAAATGGAATGATAAGAAGATTCCCAGAAACGAGTCAGTCACATCGCCGGAAAAGGTTTGTCACATTTATTCTGTAAGGTTTGCCATTAACAAACTAATTAACCTCATTTTTTCAGATTCAATCCTATAAACCACCCTTACAACAAACCAGCTGCCAGAATAAACCAGCTGTCGTACCACAACTCGATGTTCATGGTAAAAATAAAGCCGAAAAACTTCAAAAATTGGAGGGTAATAAAGTTGGCAAACTTCAAAAGTTGAAGGGTAATAAAGCTGCCAAAGTTGCTGCTCAAAAACTGGATCGGGGAAAATCTGTTGCTGCTCCTAAAATAAGTCAGCCATGCCTTGCTCGATATGGGTCATTTTTTGACATACAAGTAAAAATGAATATGGGCAGCAACAACGATTCACGCATCATAAGCTTGGATAAAGCTATATTCGGAGATGAGTATAAAGAACTACTTGATAAAGAGCACATATACGAACTTCTCAACCATAAGGAGTTGAGTGCTACTGTCATCAGCTTATACATTAGGTAAAAATTACTTTAAATTGCATTTATTGGTAATTAATTTAATTTATTGGTAATTAATCTAATTTGAAATTTTCATTGAAGGTTTTTGTATGAGAAGTTGGTGTGCACGCGTAGATTGTCAAATAGATTTTCATTATTGTCTCCGCATAAGCTTTCGATGTTTAAACTCGATCCAGTGAATGTAAAGAAATACGTTGTAGATATTCGATTAGGAAATAGAGAGAAGGATAAGTTGTTCCTTGCACCATATAATTCAGGGTACGTAATTATATAATCATTATTTATGTCTTTTTTAATTTATGAGATATATATTTATTAGTTGTGTAAACAAAATTGCCAACCAAATTTTTGTTGTTGTAGGGCATATTGGGTGCTATTTGCAATCAATGCGACCTATGAAGTTATATACTATTTAGGTCCCTTGCACGACAATTACAACAATCACTCCGATCTAAAGACTATATTCGACACGTAAGTAATATTCATTTATTTCTTACATATATATATAAATAATGTCTTTGTTAATGCTATAATAATCACATTTATTTATTCGATAGTGCTTTACAAGTTTTTTGAGCTCAAAGAGGTGCTATAGTGTCGAAGCAAAAGTCAAATGACATCACATGGATTCCAATAAAGGTTTGAAATATATGCCTTTAAAATTTCATTTTCAATCAATGCACAAATATTTGTTGACTTATATGTTTTATTTTATAGTGCCCTCGTCAAACTAACAACATCGATTGTGGGTACTATATATTGCGATTCATAAAGGAGATTATTGATATGAATCAAACTATAATCCTAGAAACGGTACGGTATTTTCGTTATTTGATTTTCATATATAAACTATGTATATATTTGATTCTAACGTATTTATGTTCAATTTTTATATCGCACAGTACTTTGACAATTCCAGTCCAACATACTCCGAAAGAGATCTAATTGAAATAAAGGAAGACTGATGTCAGTATGTGATTGAAATGAAAATTATTTGATTTGCTGGGAAATGGCATGCTGCAAGGGATAATTATATGAATATATGGTAGTTCTGTTATGTGTAGTTCTGATAGTTATATGTATATGAATAGGGCACATTTGAAAAGTTGTGAATATGTAGTTATATGAATATGTATATACTTATTTGTTGTTGGCAATATGTGAATATGTATATGAATATGTTGTGAATTGATTGTTTAAATATGTAAAGTTATAAAGTTAAATTATAAAGTTATATAGTTCTGTTGTTGTGTACTGATTGTGAAATGATTGTGTGAACTGATTCTAGATGAAAATGATTTTGGAAAAAAAATTAAAAGACAACGCTTTCTAAAAAATTGCCATAAAAAATTAAAAAGTGCTTTTTTTAAAATTCCATTTACAGCGTTTTTTAATAAAACTAAAATAAGAATGCACCTTTTACAGCGCTTTTTCAAAAAAGCGCTGTAATAGATGCATAATAATGCATCTATTGTTTGCACATTTTACAACATTTTTTTAAATAAGCGCTATAAAACGAGTATAACAAGCACGCAATATGTCTACCTATTTTATAGTGCTTTTTTATTTTAAAAAGCGCTGTTGTATCTTTTTACAGCGCTAGATGCTAAAGCGCTTATTTTTTTTTTGAAAATGCACTATAATTGGCTTTAAAAAAACGTTGTAAAATAGGTTTTTTCGCGTAGTGTATTCACCCACTAAACCATTTCAATTATAAAAGATCATAGACTAAACCATTTGAATTTTTCGAAAATACATTTGAATTTGTAAAGAAAATAGCATTACTCAACCCAATAAACTAAGCAAAAGATTCAAGGACCGAGCTAGAATGGGACCGCTAGAGGAAGACCGGAGTCATAAGCCATTCTGTATGATAAAATGTTGGGTGGAGGAGAGAAAGTTTTGATCTCCTTTGTTTGCATTCATTATAAAAATAATAAAGCAACATCCAATGGCAAAAATCAAGGGTTTGTTGTAACAACAAGGTGATTCTAATTCTAAATACGTCTATAGTTTGGTAGTGGAGACATCAGTGAAAATGGTGTGTGGTGTAAATCAATTCAAATCTTGTAGGTGTAATACCCTAATTTTTTATTATAATATTTTAGTAATATTATGATAAATTATATTATATATGTAATTATTGAAGCGTGATGAGTTTTTACATATTATTTTAATAATTTATCTAAATTATTATTATTATATAAATTTATTTTGTTTATGAAAAAAAAAATAATAAAGTAAAAATAAAAATGAAATAACACATAAATGTGTGTAGGTCGCTACATTAGCCTTTTGCTATACTACTAACTATAGTTATATACATATATTGGATCCACTAACTAAATATTTATAAGTATAAAAGCAAATTGCTATTTGCCAGGATTTCATATTCGAAAAAGGAAGAGAAGAAATTGTCGATATTGTTACAGTTAACTTGTACGATAAGAAGGTGAGTGTATTTGATATCTTTACAAATTTTATATTCACTACAAAAAAATTGACCTATCGTGCCACACAAAATGTTTCACTAAAAGTTAAAAACTGTAGGTAAAAGTCAATAATACTTTGAGTGACACTCAAATCTAGTGTCAACTTTAAGGGGGCGTCCTGCTACACTTTGAAGGTTGTCACTACATGTTCTGAGGATTGTCACTATATGTTTTTATTTCTACCTACAATGATGACTGTCACTAAAACCTAGATAAATATAAATAAAGAATTAGTCTTTTCCTATAGTATTATCTGTCACTAAAACTTAGAAAAATATAAAAAAAAAATATTAATCTATTCCTACGGTATGTCTGTCACTAAAACTTATTATTATTTATTAAATTAAACTTATTTTGTCTCCCTAATTGTAATTCTAAATTATTAATATCAGTAATTTAAATTCAGGCTCATTTGGTGTTGAAACTTCAGGCTCCTGTGTCAGCAGTAAAGTTACTTTCACCCATATCCTGATAGCGTATTCGAGAAGGAAACATGCTAGAAAGAATTACACTTCTACGAAACTTGGGAATATCTTTGGAAGAAACGAACCAGCTGCCTTTGTCATATACCTGCATCTCCAAAATCAACAACTTAAAAGAAATTCAATTGCAAAACTGCTACAAAACAAATTTGACCTTTCTACATTTGAAGCCATAAGCTGAATCAAGTGAAAAAGCAACAGGTGCAAGGATACATGCTAAAGTTGGACAAATATAATAACTTTATGTTCATAAAGTTTAAAACAACATTTGCTATTTAAACCATCAACGTGTAAGTGTGGGCACATTAGTAGGCATCCAACTGATTGAATATCAGAATTTGATAAACAACATTTGCTATCAGAACATTCCAAACAATCACAAATCAGTAAAATAGTCAAAAGTTGGAATTACAAGAGGCATAACTGCCGGGCTGCACACAGTATACCACCAACTGATTTACTATATTGGATAATCAACCATCATGAACTGAATCACACATAATAATAACATATGAAATAACAACAACTCTTCCTATAGCATAACAACAATAATAATAACATATGAAGTTCAAACCCTAAGAAAAGTAAATTATCATGAAGCTACAACAACTCTTCCTATAGCATAACAAAAAACGAATTTTAAGATAGAAAATCAAAAGTAAAATATATAGAGTAAAAACCTAGATATGTAATTTTATCAAACAGATGGTCTACACGAAAACATTAAGAAACAAACCAAATATTGATATTGATTAAGATGTAGTGTCTAACACATAGGAAAGGTAGGAGAAGAAAAAAGGTAGCAGTAAGAGTAAGAGCAGTTACCTTGACTCGAGCAACGATGATGATGATAGTTTCGGATCTCTTTTACTTATTTATTTGTTTCCTTTTCAAGTCCCTTCTTTTCCTACATATTCCTTCGTTTCACAATTGAATGATTAAACAGAATCGGCGGGAAGGCACTGAAGAAAGACATTATGCGTTCTTGCAGGCTTTGATGTTTCTGGGCTTCAATGGGGGTGGTTGAGTTGAGTGAGCCTAGGTTAAAAATTTCTATTATTTTTATTAACTAAGTAATCCAAAATAATTATACAATCCTTCCTTATTTATTCCTCCTTCTCAAAAAAAAAAAAAAAT
>NC_021161.2:21458993-21477998 GCF_000331145.2 Cicer arietinum
GAAAACTGAAAAATTCCATCGTCTTCTTCCTCTCCCGCGGCCAATTTTCCTCCTTTCTCCCATTCTCATTTTCGTTGCTTTCTTTTCTTCAAAACTAGTAACCCAAGGTTGGGTGAGAGTTAGATCAAGGTTTTCGCAACTCCACTCTTCCTATTTGTTTCGAAAATGAAGAAAAATAGTTTTTGAGATCCAAACACAAACCCCTCCGTTTCTTCAAGATCCAAGCATCATTTCGCGAAGAGTCAGAAGGGAAGGTTGCTCACCACCACGCCACGGTGCTAGGGGACCTATTTGGAGGCGAAGTGGCGAGCAGAGATTTTACCGAAATTACTGGCGGTACCGGAAACGCACGTTAAAGCTAACGTTGAGGTAAGGGCTCCTTCCAAACTTCTAGTTTGCATTAGGGACTTATCTGTGGTTGTGTGGGAAGGAATTTGTTAGGGTTAAATGTATCGATTTGGGGAAAAACGAAACTAGTGCGTTATGGGTAAAACCTTAGAGTTAGGTTTTGTTTATAATGATGAATGTTTCGTGGTAAATGAATTTGAATGTCATTGTGTATGATTATGAGTAAATGAAATTTGATGTATCTGGGTGTTATGTTGGCTTTGATTTGTGTTCGTTGTATGTGGCGTGTCCATACTTGATGTTTGTTAATTGGTGTGGTTGTTGTGAATTATGGTTTGAATGTGAGAGTATGATTGAGTTTGTTTCTGTGGAATTGAAAAACCATTAGAGTAAACGAGTATTAAAAATGGGGAATCTTTTAATACCTCGGTTTACTTAATGTGCTTTTGAGGAAAAGGTTTAAGTTAACTGGGCGTTGAGGATGGGGAATCCCTTAATGTCTCGGTTACTTAACTATCGTTTTGAAAATCGTTTCGGTAAATGAGTATTAAGAATGGGGAATCTCTTAATGTCTCGTTTACTGAATGTTTTGTGAGAAAATCGTTTAAGTCAAAAGAATATTAAGAATGGGGAATCTCTTAATATGACTGTTTGCTTAACGTTTTGTTTTGAAAATCATTAAGATAAATCGGTATTAAGAACGGGGAATCTCTTAATGACTTATTTATTTAATGTTGTTTGAAAGTCGTTTAAGTTAAATGGGTATTAAAAATGGGGAATCTTTTAATATCTGCATTTGCTTAACGATTGTTGTGAATGGAGTCTGTGTATGCTCATGCATTTCATTTGGTAAATTGTGTCGACCCGTGATAGGTGACACCTTGGTAAACTGTACTGACCCGTGATAGGTGGTACGTTTACGATTTACTTTTTAGTAAATCATGTTGACCCGTGATAGGTGACACCTTGGTAAACTGTACTGACCCGTGATAGGTGGTACATTTACGATTTACGTTTTTGGTGAATTGTGCTGACCCGTGATAGGTGGCACCTAGGTAAACAGTACTGGTCTGTGATAGGCGGTACGTTTACGATTCCCGCTTTTTCTTTTAGTAAATCGTGTTGACCCGTGATAGGTGACACCTCGGTAAACTGTACTGACCCGTGATAGGTGGTACGTTTATGATTTACGCATTTTAGTAAATCGTGCTGACCCGTGATAGGTGGCACCTCGGTAATTGGTACTTTGGCCTGCGATAGGCGGTACAATTATGATTTACGGCCCTTCGAGGAGGGTTTTGGTTTGGAATTCCGAGTCCATGCATTTTGGCATATACGCATTGCATTAGGGTGCTTGGCACGCGAGTCGTGGTAATCAACCATCATGAACTGAATCACACAGAATAATAAATCAACTATTTGAAAGAAAAATCAAAGCAAAAGTAACAACAACAACAATAATAATAACATATGAAGTTCAAACCCTAAGAAAAGTAAATTATCATGAAGCTACAACAACTAACTCTTCCTATAGCATAACAAAACGAGTTTTAAGATAGAAAATCAAAAGTAAAATGTATAGAGTTAAAACCTAGATATGTAATTTTATCAAACAGATGGTCTACACGAAAACATTAAGAAACAAACCAAATATTGATACTGATTAAGATGCAGTGTCTAACAAATAGGAAAGGTAGGAGAAGAAAAAAGGTAGCAGTAAGAGTAAGAGCAGTTACCTTGACTCAAGCAACGACGATGATGATAGTTTCGGATCTCTTTTACTTATTGATTTGTTTCCTTTTCAAGTCCCTTCTTTTCCTACATATTCCTTCGTTTCACAACTAAATGATTAAACAGAATCGGCGAGAAGGCACTGAAGAAAGACATTATGCGTTCTTGCAGGCTTTGATGTTTGTGGGCTTCAATGGGGGTGGTTGAGTTGAGTGAGCCTAGGTTAAAAATTTCTATTATTTTTATTAACTAAGTAATCCAAAATAATTATACAATCCTTCCTTATTTATTCCTCCTTCTCAAAAAAAAAAAAAAATAATAATAATTCATTTGACAAATGCTAAAATTATTAAGTTGCATGTCATATGCTAGTTCATGACCCCCAATCTTTGATCACTATAATGTACACACTACAAACTCCTTTAGTCTTGAGAGCCTTCCACGAAACCTTTCTATGGACTATAGCTTACTAGTATGTGTTTTATCCATACAAATGAAAACCTCAAAACCATGTTTAAATATTTTCAGTTCTTCGAAGAATTTTCCATCAATCATTGTAAGAAATATTTAGCTTTCATGGACATGAAACCAAATTGATTCTATGTGATGTCAGTCTTGTCTTAATCTCTACTTAATAACTCCCCCCCATAGCTTCATATATGAAACTAAGATTTACCCCTCAATAATTTGCAACAGATTTGTATGTCAAAACTTTTTCTTACAGATAGAGATTATGGTATCCTTTACCTTATTTTTCGCTCAATAGCCTAATTACCTGAATTAGAACTTCTTTCAAAGTCATCCTACCATTGGCTAGAATTCCATTCTCAGTTTGCAAGTTATGCAACCACTGCTTGAATAAAGAGGAATCAATAGCACTCCTGCAATAGGAAACATAAAAAACCAAACCAAAAGGACCAAAGCTACCCAATTTGTATAACACAGAAACCAAACATCGGATATACTAAATGAAACATGTTTCAACACAAACAAAAACAATAGCAATTATATGCATGTCAATATGCTTTTGCTATAGTATTCTGCAAAGTTCTAGCATCAAGTTGAATGAAACTGAATTTACAAATTTTAATTTGATTCAAATTTTTAAATAAATAAATAAAAATATTGGAAGAGGGTCATATGATCATATCATATTTCATAATATCTTTGGCTTTGATAGAATCCCAACTAGAACAATTCTGAATTACTAGAATACCATTTTCCTGATAACTTGACTTTTTTCGGGACCACACTTCCTTCTTAATTCTTCTTGTAGGACATCTATTTAGGACATAGGCTGCAATGGTTACTGCCTTACCCCAAAACCAATGAGGCACATTTCTTTCTTTCATCATATGCTTCTAACCATATCTAGGACTATTTTATTTCTTTTGTCTACTAATCCATTATGTTGAGCGGCGTAAGGAACAATTACCTCGTATCGGATGCCTTGGTCAACAAAACTTTTCAAACTATTTTCAGGTGTATTCTCCCCCACCATAAGTTCTCACAATTTCCTACTGATTTACTACCAGAACAGATATCACTTAGCACTCATACTATTAATAAAATGTTGGGAGTGAGGGTAGAAGGCTAGTCAGGGGTAATAGGAAAATAAACCCAAAATAGCTGCAATTCAAACAACCACCTCACCTTAGTACCGTGAGCTAGGCATACGCTATGCCAGTGAAAGAGGAATGAACTGATTTTGGGGCTAAGCTGAGACACGACGACAATAAATAAATTATGCAAGAAAAACGTGTTGCAGTTTTTTTGTGGCTGAAATTTGCAAGCCTATACTTGCTTAATTGTTTTCAAATTACTATGCTAAAGCACTTTTCCATGTCAACCCAGCGACTAGCAAGACTACATAAAAGTATAGACTATATAGCACTCAAAGTAGATTACCTCTGCAACCACAGCTTCATTCTCAATAGGATTCATTGAGCATGTTGAATAAACCATTCTTCCACCAACTTTGAGTAAAGATAAACCTGAGAAAATCAATATAGCAGTTGATATTGCTGCAATATAAGTCTAAAAAATCTAATCCAACAAACTATATGTCTCAAAAATTCATTTCTATTCATTTAAGACAATAAAAAGAAGTAGATTTTTGACCGCCAGTAATCTGTCTTCAAAAATCAGAGCTAGGCTACAAGCAAAAGTCAGTTCAAATAACATAATATGAAGTTCTTCGTTGGTGTAAAAGAATGTTTTTCATCTTCAGAAGACACAAAACAAACATGACACATAGAGAAGCTACTACTCTACTCTTTGAGGCTCAATATAATACAAGTGTGTTCTCTTTCAAATATTTAGGAGAGATGTATAGAACAATTTATAGAGCAATATTAATCTGGAAGAATAAAAGGTTTCATTCAATGGAATAAAATGTTTCATTTATAGAGCCTGATAATCCAGTGAAATGGATTTCGAAGAAATTGTGATGGAAGAACGAAATTTACTTGAGATTGGGATGGAAGAACGATTTGAAACTTAATTTTTACGATTTTGTGAGACGACAAACGAAATTGAACAAAATTGGATGAATAAAATCGATTTCAAAGGAGAAGAAGAACGATTTGAGAGAAGAGGAACGATTTTACGATTTGAGAGAAGAAGTGCTAAATCGAATCGCAGAAAATCAAAAAGGAAAGATTGAAGAATAATACGAATCGAAAAGGAAATATTGAAGAATAATACGAATCGCAGAAAATCAAAATGGAAAGATTCGAACAAAAGGATTGAAGAATAATACGAATCGAAAAGGAAATATTGAAGAATAATACGAATCGCAGAAAATCAAAATGGAAAGATTCGAACAAAAGGATTGAAGAATAATACGAATCGAAAAGGAAATATTGAAGAATAATACGAATCGCAGAAAATCAAAATGGAAAGATTCGAACAAAAGGATTGAAGAATAATACGAATCGAAAAGGAAATATTGAAGAATAATACGAATCGCAGAAAATCAAAATGGAAAGATTCGAACAAAAGGAATTTTAGTATCTTTACTAATTTCTACCTTGTTGTTTTAAAACTAAGTTTTAATTTCATTAGAATTTTATATTAATTAAATTGATGATTTGCTCATGGAATTGACATAAATTATATAAGGTGTTGATTGATTTAATTTCGTTGAATGTTTGATATTTGATATTAATATGATATTGGATGTCGAATGAATTTGATGCATTTGTTTGTTTATACGAGTTTATGTGAGGTGATGATAAAATATGAATGTATTGTATGATATAAGTCTATGTGATGATGATGA
Source organism: Cicer arietinum (assembly GCF_000331145.2). Classification (NCBI taxonomy): domain Eukaryota; kingdom Viridiplantae; phylum Streptophyta; class Magnoliopsida; order Fabales; family Fabaceae; genus Cicer; species Cicer arietinum. Next base: position 21,464,356 of record NC_021161.2, read on the forward strand.
TGTACAATTGATGATAGTGATGTTATCAAATTCTGATAAATTTGTGTGATGATGATGTATGATTGATAATAGTGATGCTATAAAATTGTGATAAGTTTATGTGATGATGATGTGTGATTGATGATAGTGATGTTATAAATTTGTGATAAATTTTTTGAAGTAACTTTATAGTTGATAAAATAATGACGATTCCAACTTGTGCTAAAGATTGTGCTCTTCATGGAGTAGTCTAGGCCAATGAGGGGAGAAAATAGGTGTTGATAATTTTTGAAGTGAAGATTATTTTGTCATCATATAGGTTGGGTCTGCATAACATTACATTTTTGTGTGATTATTTTGTTGTGATTAATGTGTTTTAAAAGTGATAATAGTTTATCTTAGATGATTTGATGCATATTATAACGAGATAATGATTTTACTTGAGTGAATTTGATGTTATAATATGACATTATTTCATTAAGTATTTTGATATATCATGATGTGTTACGATACGGTCTATTATATTATTTATGTGTTCTTCTTATTTATATTATACTATCAATATGATTTTGAAACTCACCTCATTCGTTGTTTGTATTTGACTGACTTGACCTTGTGTTTGACTAACTTGGCCTTGTGTTTGCGCAATCGAAGTTATTAATTTTACAGGAAAATGAGTCTTAAAATTTAAGTTTGAGAAAAGATCTGCTCTAATAGGTGATATCGTGAATAAGAGTTGTAATTGATAATTTACTTATTTAATTAGAAACGACTTTTGGTATGAAAATCTTATAAGTACTAGTAAGTTTTTCGAATTAAATTTAGAAATTATAGTTACATAAAGTTAATTGAGATTGCATCATCTATATTTTGATAAATATAATATCCTAAATAACTTACAAATTTTTTTTTTTCTTTGAAGAAGTTTTATTTACTCGCTGCATATATTTATAAATTTAATGTAAGAATGTGTGTCTTGAAGTTCGAAGTTTAAAACTATCCGATTTAGCTCTATTGAGTAAACAAGGGTGAAGATTAAAAATTGAATTTGGAGGATTTTATGATTTAAAGTGCTTTCTGATAAAATGGTTGCGGGAGGAGATTTAAACTCATTATGGTGGAGGGATATTTTTCTTTGGCAGAATATAGTGTTGGGGGTTTGAGGATAACGTGGTTAAAGAGGTGCGAAATGGTATGACACCTATGCTAACAAAAATAAAAAATTTAATTTTTATATTTAACTCGACATTTTAAAAATTTAATTTTATATGACATTATATTTTAATTTTTTTATAATAATATATTTAAATTTAAAAAATTTAATATAAAATAACATGATTAAATTACTAAAACAATAGAAAATTTATAAATTGGCATAAAATATAAAATCTAATATGTAGTAATAATAATAATAAAAATAAAATATATTATTTATATTTATTTAAATAAGTCAGTTTAATAGATCAGAAAATTATTTTATAACTTATAATATAACTTTGTTTTTTCTTTTTCCAAATCTTGTTCGGCCTAGGCATGTCGTAGGATAGGCTATAGGACTTTATTGGACGGCATGATAATCCCTAGTGGTATAAAGGAAAACAACAAGTGAATTAAGCCTAAGGATTCAAGGAATAGCTCCATTGAAAACTAAATGCATAGCATATATCTGATGCTCATACAATAACCAATGTTGTAAAAAATGTAAATCAAAACATAAACTATAATCATTGTGTGAATGAATAATAGTAAGAATGATGTTGTATACCCCTTCAACGCATGAATATGCTAAAACAAAAGATCACATGACATAAAATTACTCACTTGAATACTAAATCAATTGAACTAATATAGGTCAAACACTTCCGTTTGAGTTTGTCAAAAAAAAAGTTAAAAATTTGTAAAGAAAATAAAATTACTCAACCAAATAAACTAAGGAAAAGACCCAAAGACAGAGCTAGAGAGGGGACCACCACAGGCCATGCCCATAGTCCATAAACTTTTATAACTATTACTTGTATGTTATTATAATTTTTTATCTCTATATTTCTTTTTTACTCCATATATTGAACGTTATATAAACAATAAACTTGCCACAATTGTAGCTTTATAATATTACTAAATTGTATAGATGTTTCTCACAAAATTATAAATAAATAAAAAAGTGGCGTGATATAAAATACACCGTAATAATAGAGTCTATGATAAATTAATAATAGTATAGAGAAATGTGGTTAAGGAGGTGAGTAATGGTATATAGGATACAACGAAATAGATGGTTTGTAGATAATGTGGTTAAGGAGGTGAGAAATGGTATCGACACTTTTCCTAAATGAATATGTGGGTTTAGGGTGACTCTTAGTGATCAATTTAGGAGTCTTTTTAACGAGATAAAAATAAAATAGTGGTTAATATTAGAGGTGGACATCGGACGGGTTTAGGCGGTTTTGGGCCAAAAGTGTGAAATCGGCCCAATCAACGAGTGGAATTTATCGACTCAATTTCGTCTATTTTTTAAATCGGGTACGTCGGTTACGTGTGGGTGGGTAAAAATGGATTAGACTTTATTGGGCTTTTTTACTTTATTTTTTTAAAAAAAAATTATTGAACCATTTTTTTGCTTTATTGAACTCAAATCACTCTTAATTAGATTGGGCTGCTGGGGTTGTGTGTTATTGGGCTTTTTTTTAAAAAAATTATCTTGTGTTTTTGTGTTTGTGAGACATGAATATATTTTATTAGTAGTACCAAATGTATTTTAATTTTATATATTAATATATAACATAAAATTAATAATATTAATATATAATATAAAATTAATAATATAATTCGGTCGGGTTCGGGTACCGACGGATCCAAGTTACTCATCCGAACTCGACCGTATAAACCTATATGAACCCTTATTTTTCACCCGTTCAACCCATCAATCCGAAAAAACCCATCTGCAAATTTAAATTTTTTATTGGGTCGATCGGATTCGGTCGGCTCTAGATATTATGTCCACCCCTAGTTAATATGATTTTGAGCATAAGTGAAGGGTTACTTTTTGAATGGAAGCATGGTCGTGAGTTTTTTTACTGGGATAAGGTGCTAGTGTCGGAATGTAATTTGTTATTGATTTAATTTAATTCATTCAATAGTTGTAGTTTTTGCATTAATTAATCTTCTTGATAAGTCATTGAGGAAAAAAATTACTCTTACAATAAAAGTAATTTTGGAATTGTACCAAATGATGCATTAATTTAATAACTACAGTTTTCATAGTGGTTCATCTTTTTAGTAAATTGTAGATATATTTAATAATAATTGTGGATAAATGAGGTTGTAAGAGTTGAAGCAAAAGTTTCCCTGTCTATATCATTCTCTCAACTAATACCTTTAGACTACTCATTGGTTTTATTTATTTTTATATTTTTATATATAAGCCATATTTGTAGTTTGTCCAACGAGTCCACCTCAATTGATATAAAAAGATAAATCCATCTAAATTAATAATAAAATGATTTTTATATGTATATGTTTTTACTCTTAATATGAAGATATTAAAATTGGAATATTAGACTTTATTTATTTATAGACATCGCATGTTGTAGTAATCAACTAATCGTTGTCTGCCGATAAAATTTAAGATTTAAATCTAACTTGTGAGGTCTGAATCTAACCTTTATGAAAGTATAGTACGACTTGTTATCCTATTTCATATTATTATTTTTAAATAACTATTTAGACGTATTTTTTAATAGATTGAAATGCTAATGTGAAACCAAATTAAAGATTGTTTATATATATTTAACATTCATTATATTTTAAAGAATTTAATTTTATATTATATCAATTCTTTCTTTTATAATAATATATTTAAATGTGACAAAATTTAATGTAAAATACCATGATTAAGTTACTAAAACGTTAGAAAATTTATAGATTGGCCTCAAGTACAAATTCTATTATATAATAATAATAGTAATAAAATATATTATTCATATTTACTTAAATAGTCTAATAAATCAAAAAATTATTTTATGACTTATAACATGACATTTGTTTTAAAAATAAAATCTAGTTTAGGCTAGAAATGTCGTAGGATAGGCTATAGGGATTTGTTAGACGGGGTGACAACTCCTAGCGGTGGAAGGGAGAACAACAAGCTAATTAAGTCTAAAGATTCAAGGAATAAGAGCTTGTTTGATTTAAATTTCAAAAACTCTATTTTAAAATTTTAAAATTAAAAAACTTGTTTGGATTACATTTTTTAAAAATTATTTTTAAAATTAAAAAAGCAAAAAAGATAAATAATATTTTATTTTTTATTTTTCAATTTTTTTACTCTTTAGTTAAAAACTGTTCTAAAAGTTAGAGTTACCAAATATACTTTTTTTAAATTTTCTTTTTAAAAACAGTTTTCTAAAATTTATTTATAAAATAATTTTTAAAAACTAAAAAATAAAACACAATCAAACAAGTTCTAAGTTCGTTGAAAACTAAATGCATATCATATATCTCTATGCACATGCAATAACTATTTTTGTAAAAAATATAAAATAAAGCGTCGACTATTATTGTGTAAATGGATAAGAATAAGATTGATGTTGTCTACCCTTCAGAGCATCATAGCTAAAACAAAATATCACATTGCACAACATAAAATTTCTCACCATAATACTAAATGAATCAAATTTATGTAAGTTGTGTTTTTCAAAAAGATATTTAAATTTATAAAAGAAGATAAAATTATGCAACCAAATAAACTAAGCAAAAGACCCAAAGACAAAACTAGAAGGGGACCACCATACTTCATGAATGTGGTTCCACAATGTTTTATAAATATTACTACTATGTCATTATAATTTTGGCTTAATTGCAGTTTTAGTTCTCTTATTTTAGGTGAATCGCGAAAGTAGTCCCATAATTTTGTTTCTCCTCAGTTTTGGTCTCCCAAATTGAATATTGTTCCAAAACATGATGAATTTTCATTTTTCAAAGTCATGTTACACCATTTATGATCATAGATTTCAAGTACAATTGTTGCACATGAGATCTTGAGGCATGGTGTAACTTAAATAAATAAATAAAAAATAAAATTTCATCAAAATTTTGACCAAAATTATGTTCGAGGGACCAAAAGTGGAGAGAAATAAACTAAGGGGACAACTTTCGAGATTCAACTAAAACTACAATTAAGCTTATAATTTTTTATTTCTATATTTTGTGTGTGTATATTGTATATAATATTTTATAATATACCATTTTTACTCAATATATTGTTATGTAAATAATAAACTTGCCATAATAGTAGCTTTATAATGTTAATAAATTGTATACATGGTTTCATACAAAATTGTAAAAAAAATGACGTGATATAAAATACACCGTAAAAATTGAGTATATCAAAAATTAATAAAAAATTACAATTTGTTTTTAATTAAAAAATCTACTATAGTAATGAGTAGTTACCAATAGTATCTTTGTTTAAACATAATAATAGCTTCAAAACATTCAAGGCAGCAATTTTCAAAATTCAATAATTTATTTATATTTATAAAATTAAAATAGTGAAAACAAAATTAGTAAAAAGTAATTACTTGTTTATTACTTTACTATTTTCGGAAGTTATTGATAAAGAAACTATTAATAGATGACAAACGGTGAACTTATCTTAGATATCAGTGTGTATTTGTTTATTTACGATGTTCTTAACAACCTGGCGTATTATAGATCATATTCATATGGTATAAAGAATGCTAAGATAATTTTTTTATTCTAGTTCTTTGGTTAAGTCATTTATTTTTTGTTTTTAATTTAGTAATTTAAGTGATACATCAATTTGCAACGTTAATTTGTATGTTTTAATTTGTTTGCATAAATGTCTATTTTTAGAGATTTTGTCAAAACAATGTCTTGATCAGTCGCAATGTTGACGTCTGCATAATAATATAGATGTGTCAATTATAATAATAAAGACTTAATTACAATTTGGTCCTCCTATTTTTGCTGAATCACAAAAGTAGTTCCTCAATTTTATTTCTTCTCAGTTTTGGTCCTAAAACAAAATTTTGGTCCAAAACGTGATTAAATGTCATTTATTTAAGCCACATCACACCATTTATGATCATAGATTCCAAGTATAATTGTTGTACAACGATCTTGAAGCATAGTGTGACTTAAATAAGTACAAAAAAGTGACACTTTCATAAAGTTTTAAACTAAAATTCTGTTTGTATGACTAAAACTGGGGGAGAAACAAAATATGGGGACTATTTTCGTGATTCAGCTAAAATAGGGAGACTAAAAATGCAATTAAGCCAATAATAAATTATTCTCGTATTGATCTTTTAAGTTTTGACAAAAATACACCTATAATCTTTTAAATTTAACTATGTTTTCGCTTATCTCAAATCTTCATATTTTATCTTGTCAATATTTTCTTCTCCACCATCTTCCTGATATTCTACACCATCTTTAAAAATCCTATATAAAATATAAAATTTGTAATTCTAATAGAAAGAAAAAAAAACATTGAATGTGAATTAGATAAAACACAAAACGGAAGAGAAACACACAAAACCAAAAATTTATGATTCCATCAAGAATTAAATAATGAGTAGTTACATAATGAGTAGAACTATTGAACCATTGAATAATTGAACTATTGAACTATTGAACCATTGAACTATTGAACCATAATGAGGAGTTACATAAACCACAACATCTATTGAACCATTGAAGAATTAAATAATGAGTAGAACTAATAGATCAAACCAAATAACTTAAAAGACCAATTCAAAAAAGTAAAAACATAATGTCGATTATGTAAATTAGAGGAAACCCAAAAAGAGAAATTTATCATTCCAACAATTAAATCATGAGTTGTTACAAAAAAGAGATATCAAACTATATATCCACTCAAAATGTCTAGTAAGTGGTTTTTTAATGGGGTCTTTTGTTCAGTCCCTTTTTAATATTTTTCATAATGTATTTTTTATTGCACAAACTATTAGTTTTTTTTTTTATGGGTTTCAACCAGGGGATTCAAGCTACACGTCCTTTCTTCTTTCAACAAAACAAGTTAAACTCTTCTTCAAATGCTTCATCTTATTCTCTATCAACATTTATCGTAAAATTCCAAAAAAATCCAAATAAAATTAAAAGTAAATATGGTATTAAAACCTAAAAAACTCTAAAAGTATGAATATTAATCTCTATGCGCCGGTGTCGATATTCTAGTTATGTTTATTATTAAAGAAATTATCAAGCAACCTCGTGGTTGGCAAAGTTTAAACACTTTTCTTACTTCAATATATAACCCTTCAATGGTTCAATAGATGTTGTGGCTCATTATTCTCGAAAGCCAATTAAATAATATAGTAATTAATAAACGGACTTTTGATTTTCATACCTATTTATCTTGTCGAATATATTCATATGTTTCACAACAATTAAACTCTTAGAAATTGTAGCAATGATGAAAATCAACGCTTTTAATTTGTGTTTCTTTTGTGCGTTGTTTCTTTTATCTGCTGTGGTAACTGAGACATCCAAAGATGATAAACAATATACAAATAGTTATCATGTATGTTCACATAATTAATTTCTTATGATACATTTAATTTAATAAATAATGTAATTTAATTTATTTGCAGGTTATGCAAAAGACTCAAATAAAAATGTTCTGTTAGATAAGCTTGATGGTAGCCGAAGACCAAGTGACATAGAACCTTATGATCCAAATAAGCCCAATGAGGGAAATAAAACAAGGGATGAAAGGAAAAAGGAAAAGAAAGCAAATAAGAAGGAAAAGGAAAAGGAAATTAAAAATCATGGGAAAGGGCCAGTGAAAGGGCCAAAGATAGGGAAAGGGGCAGGGAAATCGTCAAAAAGGCCAAAGTCAGGGAAAGGGAAAAGGAAATGATAGGCCAAATAAGCCTAAGGATCCAAAGATTCACTTAAAAACTAGATGCATAATTTATATCTCATGCTTATGCATTATTAGTTGTAAAAAATGTATAAAATAAAGCATACACGATAATCATTGGGTGATTGGGTGAATGAATAATAATAATTTTTTTTTATCTATATGCTACTTTTATCTTGTATTTTATATTGGTTTTTTTTGTGAATTTTATATGGTATTGGTTGTTTGTTCTCACAACGTCAAAAATGATATTTTATAGCGCACCTTTTATAACGCTTATTAAATACAAGTGCTGTTGTAAATATATTTTAAAAATAACGGAGGATATAATAGCGCTTTTTTGACAAGTGCTGTGGAAAAAACGCTCTTGTAGGGTCATATAGGGTCACATAGCGCTTGCACATAATGTTTACAAGACTTTTACAACGCTTGTACTTAAGCGCTGTAAAATATAGCGCTCCCACCTGATGTTACATAGCTTTTAAAGCGCTTTTTGGACAAGCGCTCTAAAAGACTTGCGCTTTCACATAATTAAATGACCTATTAGAGCACTTTTATTACAAGCGTTGTAAAAGCCTTGCGCTTTCACACAATTAAAGGACCTATTATAGTGCTTATTACACAAGTGCTTTAAAATCATTTACTTTAAATAAATAAAAACAAATTTACGAACCCTCATCTTCTCTACTCTAGGAACCTCCTCCCCTCTACGTATTGTGCGACCATCTACTGCTCCTCCTTTATAAAAAATTGGATACGTTGTCTCAGGTACTGTATTTATTAATTTGTTGTTGTCACTAAAACTAATAAATTGTTACATAATAAATAATATAAAATCTATTCTTTTTTGAAATTTGTTGATCTGTTCTATTTTGACATCAGACTTGGACCTTGGTTTCCATTTTCCAATATTAGATATGTGTATTATATATTGGTATAATGTTATCAGTAGCTTATTATTTGTGTAATTGCATTTATATAGGTCATATAATATGGACCGGAAATGGATATCTGTCAATCGATTGTCAAAAGAGTATGAAAATGGAGCGAAGGAGTTTGTTGAGTTTGCAGTGAAGAATGCAAAAGATCCAAATAGAGTCGTTTGTCCGTGTTTAAAATGTTGTTTTGGAAAACATGTTAGAGAAGATGAATTGGAAGGACATTTAGTATTGTATGGAATTGATCAAAGCTATACATGTTGGATAAGACATGGTGAGAAAAAAATGGAAACATTAATTTTGACAATGGTTCGACATATGGTTCAACTGATTTCCACACAAATACATATGAGGCGGACTGTGTTGAGGAGATTGCAAAAGCAGTTGAAGAAGATCTTCGAGATTGTCCTAAAATGTTTGAGAGTTTGTTGAGTGATGCAGAGAAACCATTATATAATGGTTGTACTAAATTCACAAGACTGTCGGCGATATTAAAGTTGTACAATTTAAAGCAAGTAATGGATGATCTGATAAAACTTCACAGAATTATTAACACACTTAGAAGATATCTTGCCAGATGATAATGAACTTCCCAGTCAAACCTACTATGCTAAATGAATTTTGTGCTATATTGACATGAGTTACGAAAGGATTTATGCGTGTCCTAACGATTGCATTTTATTTCGAAACAAATATTAATTACTAAAGGTGTGTCCGAAGTACAATGTCTCTCGATATAAGAAGAAAGAATCTACTCCAACAAAAGTCGTGTGGTATTTTCCTATAATACCAATATTTAGGCGCATGTATCGTAGTGAAGAAGATTCAAAACACTTGACATGGCATGCAAATGAAAGAATTAGAGATGGAAAGTTTTGACACCATGTGTAAGACCCTTAATTCTTAAATCCTAAATTATACAATTTTAGGGTATTTGGTATTGAAGTTCTTAGGATTTTAGCCTAGTTTTTGGTAATTAGTGGGTTAAATGCCAAAAATATATTTTTGGAAATTGGATTAAAATTATTTGTCGAAGAATAATTTATTTACGTTACGAAGAATTGGACACCAGAGAGTTTTGTTAAAAATATCACTTGTCACTGAAAATTTTATTTGTCAATTGAGTTGCGAAAAGAGTTGATATTTTTAACAAAAAGAGGTTTGAGAGGTGATGGAAAAGTGATGTGGGAATTTGTGGGTGAAATGGTAATTTTATGAAATATCTACATATTCTTAGATATTATATATATATAGAAAGAAAAGGAAAGGAAGGAAAAAGGAAGAAAGGAAAACAGAAAGAAAAACATTTCCTTCACTCTTCTTCCTCCTCCCTGCCTTCGCGAACCCATTTTCGTCCCCACCTTTTCTTTGCTTTCGTTGCTTTCTTTTGCTTCAATAAAAGGAACCTAAGGCATGGTGGGTGAGAAGACAAGGATTTCTCAACTTCATTCTTCCTCTTTGATTCGAAAACAAAGAAAAACGGTGTTAGGGATTTTCAAACCGTCAAACAGAAACCTCCACTTTTCTTCTAGATCTAAGCTTCGTTTTGAGAAGAGATAGAAGGGAAAGTTGATCACCACCACGCTACGATGCTAGTGAACTAACTTTGGAAGCGACATTGCGAGCGGAGATTTTACCGGAATTAATTACGGTGCCGTAATCGCGTGTTAGAGCTATCGTTAAGGTAAGGGCTCCTTCCAAACTTTTAGTTTGCATTTAGGGACTTATCTGTGGTTGTGTGAAAAAGAAATTTGTTAGGGTTGAAGTGTTGATTTGGGGAAAATGAATTTAATGCTTTTATGGGTGAAATTTTAGAGTTGGGTTTTTGGTGATATTGATGAGTGTTTCGTGGAAAGTGAATTTAACTCATTTATGTGTGGTTTTGAGGAAATGAAATTTGATGTGTTTGAGTGGTGGGTTGTGATAATTTTGTGGTTGTCGTGTTTGACGTGTTCATAATTAATATTTATAAATTTTGAGATGTGTTTGTGTGGATTTTGTGGAAAAATGAATTGATGTGATTTGGTGTAAATTGTGGATTGAATTTGAGAATATGTCTGAGTATGTTCTGTGTGGAATGTGAAAACCATTAGAGTTAAACGAGTATTAAAAATGGGGAATCTTTTAATATCTTTGTTTACTTAATGATTATGGTGAAAAGAGTTAGAGTATGCTCATGCATTTCATAGTACATGGTGACCGCAATGGGGCCATGGTGATAGTGGTGACCATGATAGGCCACGGGATGATGCCATGTGAATTTTTGGTTCATCTTATCCTTGTGGGGATTGTCGCGTCGTGCTGATCTGTGAGCGATTGCACTCTAGAAAATCGTGCTGGTATGTGAGAGGCTGCACTTTAGTAAATTGTACTGGTATGTGAGCGACTGCACTCTTGTATGTCGTGTTGGTCTGTGAGAGACTGCACGCTAGTAAATCGTGTTGATCCGTGAGAGATTGCACCTTGGTTATTAGTACTGGTCTGTGAGAGGCTGTACAATTATGATTTGCGCCCTTCGAGGAGGGTTTTGGTTTGGAATTCTGGAATCATGCATTTTGGCATATACGCATTGCATTAGAGTATTTGGCATGCGAGTTATCTTTGTTATACTATGATGATTGTATATACATATTCAGTTGTTGTTGTGATTTGTCGTAATTTCTTTGAGGTGTGAAGTTGGGTTGATTAAGTTTGGATGTAATTATGTGTTCATAATTGATTTAATGAATATTCAAAGTGTTGATTGATCCAGAGCTATTTTAGAACTGAGAATTTGCATTTTCTTTGTTGTATTCAGCTACGACAGTGCAATTTGTCAAAACTTTATTTTTCAACATTGTGTATGCATTTTTGGAATTCAGTGTAAGTGTGATTGATTGTTGTTGTGATTTGTCGTAATTTCTTTGAGGTGTGAAGTTGGGTTGATTAAGTTTGGATGTAATTATGTGTTCATAATTGATTTAATGAATATTCAAAGTGTTGATTGATCCAGAGCTATTTTAGAACTGAGAATTTGCATTTTCTTTGTTGTATTCAGCTACGACAGTGCAATTTGTCAAAACTTTATTTTTCAACATTGTGTATGCATTTTTGGAATTCTGTGTAAGTGTGATTGATTGCAAAATCATTTCGAAACTTATGTTGTTGTGGTGATTGTGTTATAATTGCCAAGTGTGGATGTTTTGGAATTGTGTGTAAGGGTGATTGATTGCAAAACTATTTCGAAATCAAGATGTCGTGGTGATTGCGCTATAATTCCTAAGTGTGATTGTTTGGTTTTGTGTGTAAGTGTTGATTGGTTTCGAAACCCTTTAAAAAGCTGAATTTTGCTGAATTTTGTTGTTTTTCTGCTGCTGTCTGATCTGTATTCGAATACAGACTGTTGTATTCGAATACAACAGTGCTGTTTTGTTAAAAACTTCATTTTTCAACCTTGTTTATGCATGTTTGGCATATGGAAACCCTTTTAAGGTGCATGCTAAGTTGAAAGGTTATTTTGTGCATTTAAAAACTTAAATGTTATGTGTTAATTGTTAATTTCGGTTGGTGACCCTTTACAACTATTATGGAAATCTGGGCTTTGCCCTCAAATGAGAACCAGGACCATCCTACCGGTTAGTACCCTGTGGATGGGAATGTAGTTGGACACACCTGACTAGAGCTATGTTAGGAGGATCTTGCGAGACGTGTGAAGATCACTCGGGATGTATAGTTTTTTGTAGAATGATCATATTAGGTTGACGTATAGGGACTAGATGTCTTTCTTTTGGGATGTGTTTATTTTAATTTGGAAGACTGTACCTATATCAATATTGTCAGCTTGACATTTTATTATTGATGGGTTCCATGTTCCACTCTTTGATGTGTAAATACGTTGGATTCATATTTCAAAAACTATTCCGCTGCTTGTAAATTCTGTTGACTTATTTGTCGTTGTGTTACGACTTAAATATTTATCCAAAAGTATTTCCTTCATTATTTCTTTGTTTTTATGAATTTTTTTGAAAAAAAAAAATACACTCGCGCTGTTAGAAATCGGGGTGTTACACCATGCAGATTCTCCACAATGGGAAAAAATTGATCACGAGTATCCTGAATTCGAGATAGAGTCAAGAAATCTACGACTTGCACTTTCTACTTATGGAATGAATCCACATGGTCTTCAAAGCAACTCACACAGCACGTGGCCTGTGATTTTGTTGATTTATAACCTACATCCATGGTTATGTATGAAACATAAGTTTATGATGTTGTCTCTGTTAATTTCTAGACCCAAACAACCGAGGAATGATATCGACGTATACTTGACTCCTTTAATTGAAGATTTAAAAATTATGTGGGAGACAAGTGTGGAAGTTTATGATGGGTATAAGAAAGAATGTTTCAATTTGAGGGCTATGTTGTTCGGCACAATTAATGATTTTCTAGCATATGGTAATTTATCAGGATATAGCATTAAAGGTCAATGTGCATGTCCTATATGTGAAGAGAGTACAAATTGGATGCATTTCTTGGATATAACATTGTCAGAAGAATGTATTTCTTGGACATCGTAGATTTTTACCTTATAGTCATCAGTATCGGGGTGGAGAAATGCATTCAATGGAAAATCAGAGGAAGGTAAAGCTCCCTTAGCACCGACTGGATATCAAATACTTGAAAAAGTACAAGGTTTGACCAATAAATTTGGCAAAGCTTTTGCGGGATAGCTGGTCAAAACTCGGTGGAAGAAAAAGTTAATTTTCTTTGAATTGCCATATTAGAAGTCATTGTATATAAGACATTTCCTTGATGTGATGCAGATTGAAAAAATGTAT
>NC_021161.2:21478216-21480719 GCF_000331145.2 Cicer arietinum
CCATGATTGTCATATTATAATGGAGCATTTGCTACCAATAGGTATACGTTCCATTTTACCTGAAAAAGTTCGACGAGCCATAACTAGATTATGTTTCTTCTTCAGGGAAATTTGTAGTAAAGTGATCGATCCTAAAAAATTACCGACATTGCGTAGGGGAATTATTGTCACTTTGTGTGAGCTTGAAATGTATTTCCCACCCTCGTTTTTTGATATAATGATTCACCTTACTGTTCATCTCGTTAAGGAGACACAACTTTGTGGGCCAGCTTATATGAGATGGATGTATCCGATAGAACGATATATGAAAATATTAAAAGGGTACGTAAAAAGTAGAAGTCGACCAGAAGGTTGTATTGCTGAACGATACATTGTTGAAGAGGCTGCTGAATTTTGTACTGAATATCTGTCCAATGTTGAATCCATAGGGCTTCCCATGTCTCGTCATTCGGGAAGACTATCAGGAGAAGGGATAACTGGAAGGAGACTACTGACTATATCAAGGACAGAATGGGAGCAGGCACAATTGTATGTTCTGCACAATGATGATGAGGTTCAACCGTATGTTACAATACACATTGATCAGTTATCTCGTTTGAACATGAATAGGAATCAAAATTGGATAACTCGAGAGCACAATCGAAGTTTTGTAACATGGTTAAAAAATCACATAATGTCAAAATTTGATATAGACCCCGGATCAATTTCAAATAGATTGAGGTGGCTAGCAAATGGTCCGAGCTTACATGTCTTTTCTTACACTGGTTATGTTATTAACGGCTACACATTTTATACCAAAGAACAAGATGATCAGACCACTATGCAAAATAGTGGAGTCACTCTCGTAGCTGAAGCGATGCATGTCTCAAGTGCAAAAGACAAAAACCCAATATATGCAAATCTATCATATTTTGGGGTTATCGAGCGCATAGTGGCCTGTGATTTTGTTGATTTATAACCTACATCCATGGTTATGTATGAAACATAAGTTTATGATGTTGTCTCTGTTAATTTCTAGACCCAAACAACCGAGGAATGATATCGACGTATACTTGACTCCTTTAATTGAAGATTTAAAAATTATGTGGGAGACAAGTGTGGAAGTTTATGATGGGTATAAGAAAGAATGTTTCAATTTGAGGGCTATGTTGTTCGGCACAATTAATGATTTTCTAGCATATGGTAATTTATCAGGATATAGCATTAAAGGTCAATGTGCATGTCCTATATGTGAAGAGAGTACAAATTGGATGCATTTCTTGGATATAACATTGTCAGAAGAATGTATTTCTTGGACATCGTAGATTTTTACCTTATAGTCATCAGTATCGGGGTGGAGAAATGCATTCAATGGAAAATCAGAGGAAGGTAAAGCTCCCTTAGCACCGACTGGATATCAAATACTTGAAAAAGTACAAGGTTTGACCAATAAATTTGGCAAAGCTTTTGCGGGATAGCTGGTCAAAACTCGGTGGAAGAAAAAGTTAATTTTCTTTGAATTGCCATATTAGAAGTCATTGTATATAAGACATTTCCTTGATGTGATGCAGATTGAAAAAATGTATTTGATAGTGTTATTGGTAGGTTACTCAATGTTCCAGGACAGTC
This sequence comes from Cicer arietinum, assembly GCF_000331145.2. Lineage (NCBI taxonomy): Eukaryota > Viridiplantae > Streptophyta > Magnoliopsida > Fabales > Fabaceae > Cicer > Cicer arietinum. The sequence goes on from NC_021161.2 coordinate 21,479,825, forward strand.
TAAAGATGAGATCAATGCAAGATTGGACTTGGTCGATATGAGAATAAGAAATGAATTGGGTCCCGTAAAGAAAGAAAATCGCATATATCTACCTCCAACGACTCATACTCTATCTAGATAGGAAAAAATTGTTTTATGTAAATTACTACACGAAGTTAAAGTTCCAGAAGGATACTCTTCAAATATTAAAAATTTAGTTTGTATGAAAGACCTCAAGTTAAAAGGTTTGAAGACCCATGATTGTCATATTATAATGGAGCATTTGTTATCAATAGGTATACGTTCCATTTTACCTGAAAAAGTTCGACGAGCCATAACTAGATTATGTTTCTTCTTTAGGGAAATTTGTAGTAAAGTGATCAATCCTAAAAAATTACCGACATTGCATAGGGAAATTATTGTTACTTTGTGTGAGCTTCAAATGTTTCGTTTTTTGATATAATGATTCACCTTACTGTTCATCTCGTTAAGGAGACACAACTTTGTGGGCCAACCTATATAAGATGGATGTATCCGATAGAACGATATATGAAAATATTAAAAGGGTACGTAAAAAGTAGAAGTCGACCAGAAAGTTGAACGGTACATTGTCGAAGAAGCTGCTGAATTTTTTATTGAATGTCTGTTCAATGTTGAATCCATAGGGCTTCCCATGTCTCGTCATTCGAGAATAATATCAAGAGAAGGGATAATTGGAAAGAGACTAATGACTATATCAAGGACATAATGGGAGCAGACATGTAACACCCCGATTTTCAAAGCGAGTGTGTATTTTTTTTTTTAAAAAACAAATTAAAATAAATCAGAGAATTAAATAAGGTAATACCTTTGGATAAATAATTGAGTCATTATAATTTACAAGCAGCGGAAAAGTTTCTCAAAATATGAATCCAAA
>NC_021161.2:21480754-21482680 GCF_000331145.2 Cicer arietinum
AATCAAACACGACTCGTGTGCCAAGCACCCTAATGCAATGCGTATATGCCAAAATGCATGGACTTGGAATTCCAAACCAAAACCCTCCTCGAAGGGCCTTAAATCATAATTGTACCGCCTATCGCAGGCCGAAGTACCAATTACTAAGGTGCCACCTATCACGGGTCTGCACGATTTACTAAAGAGCGTAAACCATAAACGTACTGCCTATCACGGGCCCGTACCGTTTACCAAAGTACCACCTATCACAGGTTTGCACGATTTACTAAAAAGAACGTAAATTATAAATGTACAACATATCACTTGCCAAAGTACTATTTACCAAGGTGCCACCTATCACGGGTCTGCACAATTTACAAAAAACCGTAAATCGTAAATGTACCGCCTATCACGGGCCAAAGTACTATTTACCAAGGTGTCACCTATCACGGGTCAGCACAATTTACCAAAACGTAAATCGTAAACGTACCACCTATCACGGGTCAGTACTGTTTACCGAGGTGCCACCTATCACGGGTCAGCACGATTTACCAAAATGAAATGCATGAGCATACACTGACTGCATCCACAACAATCGTTAAGCAAATGGAGATATTAAAAGATTCCCCATTTTTAATACTCATTTAACTTAAACGGTTTTCATAACAAACACTAAGCAAACAGAAATATTAAGAGATTCCCCATTCTTAATACTCTTTTAACTTAAACAATTTTCACAACAAGCATTAAGCAAAAAGAAATATTAAGAGATTCCCCATTCTTAATACTCTTTTAACTTAAACGATTTTCAATACCAACATTAAGTAAACAGAAATATTAAGAGATTCCCCATTCTTAATACTCTTTTAACTTGAACGATTTCCAAAACAAACATTAAGTAAACAAGACATTAAGAGATTCCCCATTCTTAATACTCATTTAACTTAAACGATTTTCAAAACAAACATTAAGTAAACAAGACATTAAGAGATTCCCCATTCTTAATACTCGTTTAACTTAAACGATTTTCACGACAACATTAAGTAAACGTAGACATTAAGAGATTCCCCATTCTTAATACTCGTTTAACTCTAATGATTTTCAAATTCCACACTAAACAAGCTCAAACATATTATCAAATTCAATCCACGATCCACACCAAAACACATTAATTCATTTCTCCACATAATCCTACCATACACATATCAAATTTCATCAGTATTAATTAAGAACACGTCAAATACGGCGAACACAAATCAACACAATCCACCACTCAAACACAACAAGTTTATTTATTCAAAATCATACATAAATGAGTTTAAATTCATTTTCCACGAAACATTCATCAATATAACCAAAATCTAACTCTAAGATTTTACCCATAAAGCCTTAGATTCATTTTCCCCCAAATCAACACTTCAACCCTAACAAATTCCTTTCCACACAACCACATATAAGTCCCTAATTGCAAACTAGAAGTTTGGAAGGATGACCTTACCTTCACGTTAGCTTTAACGTTCAATTACGGTACCGCGAGTAAATCCGGTAAAATCTCCGCTCGCAACGTCGCTTCCAAAGTTGGTTCCCTAGCACCGTAGCGTGGTATTGAGCAACTTTCCCTTCTTTCTCTTCGCGAAACGAAGCTTAGATCTAGATGAAACGGGGAGGTTTGTGTTTGACGGTTTCAAAATCCCTAACACCGTTTTTCTTCGTTTTCGAAACAACGAGGAAGTATGAAGCTGAGAAATTCTTGCTTTCTTACCCACTAATCCTGGGGTTTCTATCTTTGAAGCCAAAGAAAGGAAAAGAAAGCAAAATCAACGAAGAAGAAGAGAGGGAGAAAGAGGTGTTCGCGCTACAGAGGAAGAAGAAGGAGTTTTTACTTTTTCTTTCCTTTCTCTTTCTTTTCTTTCCTTTTCCTCTCTTTCTTTTCTCTCCAAACAAATA
>NC_021161.2:21486088-21489706 GCF_000331145.2 Cicer arietinum
GCTTAATTCAATCGATTGGGAAATCGATTGAATGAATAACTGAGCCCCTGTATTAATGCCAAACGATTTCCAAAACGATTTTGCCAGTTTTGCTGAGTTCCTGTATGGCCAAATCGATTTCTTAAATGGTTTTGAAAAACATATTATAAAATCGATTGGCAAATCGATTATGTCAAATTAGTGAAGTCCCTGTAACTCATCCAATCGATTGGGAAATCGATTTCCCTGCATATTCTTCCAAAAATACATAAACTAACTCAATCACATTCATACACAATTCTACATCTTAACACTTAGCAATTCCCACACGATCACCACGAAAAATTGGGTTTCGAAATAGTTTTGCAATCCATCACACTTACACACAATAATCAATACATAACACTTAGCAATTTCAACACATTTACCACGACACTTGAAGTTTCGAAATAGTTTTACAATCCATCACACTTACACACAATAATCAATACATAACACTTAGCAATTTCAACACAATTACCACTACAACTCAAATTCAAAACACTCAATCATAAACTTGAATCAAACACGACTCGTGTGCCAAGCACCCTAATACAATGCATATATGCCAAAATGCATGGACTCAGAATTCCAAACCAAAACCCTCCTCGAAGGGCCGTAAATCATAATTGTACCACCTATCGCAGGCCGAAGTACCAACTACCGAGGAGCCACCTATCACGGGTCTGCACGATTTACTAAAGAGCGTAAACCATAAACGTAGTGCCTATCATGGGCCCGTACCGTTTACCAAGGTGCCACCTATCACGGGTCTGCACAATTTACTAAAAAGAACTTAAATTATAAATGTACCGCCTATCACAGGCCAAAGTACTATTTACCAAGGTGCCACCTATCACGGGTCTGCACGATTTACAAAAAGAATGAAAATGCATGAGCATATACTGACTCCATCCACAACAATCGTTAAACAAATGCAGATATTAAAAGATTCCCCATTTTTAATACTCATTTAACTTAAACGATTTTCACAACAAACATTAAGCAAATAGAAATATTAAGAGATTCCCCATTCTTAATACTCTTTTAACTTAAACGATTTTCACAACAAACATTAAGCAAATAGAAATATTAAGAGATTCCCCATTCTTAATACTCTTTTAACTTAAACGATTTTCACAACAAACATTAAGCAAATAGAAATATTAAGAGATTCCCCATTCTTAATACTCTTTTAACTTAAACGATTTTCACAACAAGCATTAAGCAAACATAACTATTAAGAGATTCCCCACTCTTAATACTCTTTAACTTAAACGATTTTCAAAACAAACATTAAGTAAACAAAAATATTAAGAGATTCCCCATTCTTATTACTCTTTTAACTTAAACGATTTCCAAAACGAACATTAAGTAAACAAGACATTAAGAGATTCCCCATTCTTAATACTCATTTAACTTAAACGATTTTCAAAGCAAACATTAAGTAAACAAGACATTAAGAGATTCCCCATTTTTAATACTCGTTTAACTTAAAGAATTTTCACGAAAACATAAAGTAAACCTAGACATTAAGAGATTCCCCATTCTTAATACTCGTTTAACTCTAATGGTTTTCAAATTCCACACAAAACAAACTCAAACATATTATCAAATTCAATCCACGATCCACACCAAAACACATCAATTCATTTCTCCACAAAATCCAACCATACACATATCAAATTTCATCAGTATTAATTAAGAACACGTCAAATACGACGAACACAAATCAACACAATCCACCACTCAAACACAACAAGTTTCATTTACTCAAAATCATACATAAATGAGTTTAAATTCATTTTCCACGAAACATTCATCAATATAACCAAAACCTAACTCTAAGATTTTACCCATAAAGCCTTAGATTCATTTTCCCCCAAATCAACACTTCAACCCTAACAAATTCCTTTCCACACAACCACAGATTAGTCCCTAAATGCAAACTAGAAGTTTGGAAGGATGCCCTTACGTTCACGTTAGCTTTAACGTTCAATTACGGTACCGCGAGTAAATCCGGTAAAATCTCCGCTCGCAACGTTGCTTCCAAAGTTGCTTCCCTAGCACCGTAGCGTGGTAGTGAGCAACTTTCCCTTCTATCTCTTCGCGAAACGAAGCTTAGATCTAGATGAAACGGGGAGGTTTATTTTTGGCGGTTTCAAAATCCCTAACACCGTTTTTCTTTGTTTTCGAAACAACGAGGAAGTACGAAGCTGAGAAATTCTTGCTTTCTTACCCACTAATCTTGGGGTTTCTCTCTTTGAAGCCAAAGAAAGGAAAAGAAAGCAAAATCAACAAAGAAGAAGAAAGGGAGAAAGAGGTGTTCGCGCGGCAGAGGAAGAAGAAGGAGTTTTTACTTTTTCTTTCCTTTCTCTTTCTTTTCTTTCCTTTTCCTCTCTTTCTTTTCTCTCCAAACAAATATATATATATATATTGTACTGAATATCTGTCCAATGTTGAATCCATAGGGCTTCCCATGTCTCGTCATTCGGGAAGACTATCAGGAGAAGGGATAACTGGAAGGAGACTACTGACTATATCAAGGACAGAATGGGAGCAGGCACAATTGTATGTTCTGCACAATGAAGATGAGGTTCAACCGTATGTTACAATACACATGGATCATTTATCTAGTTTGAACATGAATAGGAATCAAAATTGGATAACTCGAGAGCACAATCGAAGTTTTATAACGTGGTTAAATAATCAGATAAAGTCATAGTTTGATATAGACCTCAGATCAATTTCACAGAGATTGAGGTGGCTAGCAAATGGTCCGAGTTTACATGTCTTTTCTTACACCGGTTATGTAATTAACGGCTACACATTTTCTACCAAAGAACAAGATGATCAAATCACTGTGCAAAATAGCAGAGTCACTCTCGTAGCTGAAGCAATGCATGTCTCAAGTGCAAATGACAAAAATCCAATATATGCAAATCTATCATATTTTGGGGTTATCGAGCGCATATGGGAGTTAGACTACACAATGTTTTGTGTTCCCATATTTGGTTGCAAGTGGGTCGATAATAAGAATGGCGTTTGGATTGATGAGTCAGGGTTCTAGCTTGTCGATTTTAATAGGGTGGGATACAAAGATGAGCCTTTTAATTTAGCGTCACAAGCTCAACAAGTGTTTTATATCACTGATCCTGCTGATGGTAAATGGTTCGTTGTCCTATCGACCAATAAAATAAGTGATGATAACAATAATGATGAAGATGTTGGTAATGATCTTTAATTTGCAACATCACAACCATGTGGAATTGTTTAAACTGATGATGGTTTATATCTTAGAGATGATCAAGATGAGGGAATTTAGATTAATCCATTGTTTCGTATCGTTAATGGACAAACAAATGTGAATCCCACTAGGAAAAGAAGAAGAACATCTTAATGTGTTTAATTGTTTTATATAAGTCATGTAATCTGAACTGAGTTCATGTAATTTAATTGTTTGATCTACCAGAATTGAGCATTTTTGTATTTAGCTTGAACTGTATTTGATTTTCTGCTTATACTTATTTTCTGCTTATATTTAGCTTGATGTTAGTGTTTTATACTAAGTTCATGTAATTTAAGTGTATGTTTGACCTG
>NC_021161.2:21489984-21494844 GCF_000331145.2 Cicer arietinum
ATATAGGTATTTAACTAATTATTTAGAAGACAAAAATAAGGGTCTTTTATACCAAGTTAAAAGCCTTTAAAAAAAATAAAGAGGTCACAAAGCTTTGTTTTATACCAAGTTAAAAGGGTCTTTTAAAGCGCTTGTTGTCAAAGCTCTGTAAAAGACTTTTAAAAATAAAATAAAGAGGTATTTTACAACGCTTTAAAAAGTGTTGTATAAGGTTTCTAAAAAAACAGCCATATTACATAAGAAAACAAATAGGCCTTTTAAAGCGCTTGTTACTAAAGCACTGTAAAATGACATTTAAAAGTAAAATAAGGAGGTCTTTTACAGCGCTGTTCCCACAAGCGCTGTAAAAGGCTTTTAAAAATAAAATAAGGAGGTCTTTTACAACGTTTTTCCAACAAGCGCTGTAAAAGGCCTTTAAAAATACAACCATGTTACATAAGAAAACAAAGAGGTCTTTTAAAACGCTTGTGGACAAGCGCTGTAAAAGGCTTCTAAAAAATAAAATAATGAGGTCTTTTACAGCGCTTGTGGACAAGCGCTGTAAAAGGCTTCTAAAAAAGCGATGTAATAGGGTTTTAAAAAATAAAATAAGGAGGTTTTTTACAGCGCTTTTTCGAAAAAGCGCTGTAATATGGTTTTATATATAACTAAAAACCGCTTCAGTTTCCTCTTCATTACGTAAACTTCGCTACACTAGTGTCGTACTCCTTTTCATTGTTCTTGTCATTGCGAACCGTATCATCTGTGTTAATATTCAATTGCGAACCATATTGCCACTACCATCTCCATTTGTGTTATTATCAATTGCGAACCATACGAACCATCTCTTGTCATTGAAATACGTAACCCTCATTCGTATTTATGTGAACCATACTATGTCCGTTCATATTTCTGCGCATTCTCGGTGTTCCTTCTTCTATGAACCCTACGTATTTCTTTTCACTATTCAGGTATTGGATTTATTATTTTTTTGTTGTCACTAAAATGCATGGTGAACTTATACTACTACGTACTTAGACTACTGCATGTTGAACTTATTGTAGATAAATGGATACCAACAAGGCTTTAGATCATCGAAATGAGGAAGTTGTCAACACTAATACTTATGAAAATGAAGTCAAACATGGTGCAACCATCAAGAAAAATATCATAAAAGCAAGGAGTATTGGCATAAAATTTGAGGTATACTATACTTTGTTTGTTGTTTATTTTTTATCTTTTTTGAAAGCATGTGCTTACTATATGAGTTTATTAGGTTGGATGAAATGAGAGTGGTCAGCCAATTGACCCCATTAGTTCCATGTTTGTAAGTTATATTGGGGCTGTTGTTCATTAGAACATCCTCATCGCAATTGACGATTGGAGAGAAAAGGCGTTGAAGGATGCGAAAAATATACTGTGGACTGATATACAAGTAACTTTTTTTATCCACTTTTTTGTTACTTATAAATTTTTCCATTGACATGCTATACTCAAACTATATCTTTATTTCGTTTGCAGACTATTTTTGATGTTGACGAGGTGAGAAAGACTTACATGTTGAGAGTTGCCGGGAAAATACACTGGGGTTTTAGATATCACCTTTGTCTTGACATACAAGTAAAAACGAATATAGGCAGCAACAACGATTCACACATCATAAGCATGGATAAAGCAATAATCAGAGATGATTATAAAGAACTACTTGAAAAAGAGCACGTATACGAACTTCTCAACCATAAGGAGTTGAGTGCTACTGTCATAAGCTTATACATTAGGTAAAAATTACTTTCAATTGCATTTATTGGTAATTAATTTAATTTATTGGTAATTAATCTAATTTGAAATTTTCATTGAAGGTTTTTGTATGAGAAGTTTATGTGCACGCGTAGATTGTCAAATATATTTTCATTATTGTCTCCGCATAAGCTTTCGATGTTTAAACTCGATCCAGTGAATGTAAAGAAATACGTTGTAGATATTCTATTAGGAAATAGAGAGAAGGATAAGTTGTTCCTTGCACCATATAATTCAGGATACGTAATTATATATTCTTTATTTATATCTTTTTTAATTTATGAGATCTTAATTTATTAGTTGTGTAAAAAAAATTTCCAACCAAATTTTTGTTGTTGTAGGGCACATTGGGTGCTATTTGCAATCAATGCGACCTAAGTTATATACTATTTAGATCCCTTGCACGGCAATTACAACAATCACTCCGATATAAAGACTATGTTTGACACGTAAGTAATATTAATTTATTTTTTACATATATATATATATATATATATATATATATATATATATATAAATAATGTGTTTGTTAATGCTATAATAATCACATTTATTTATTCGATAGTGCTTTACAAGGTTTTCGAGCTCAACGACGTGCTACAGTGTCGAAACAAAAGTCAAATAACATCAATGGATTCCAATAAAGGTTTGAAATATATGCCTTTAAAATTTCATTTACAATCAATGCACAAATATTCATTGAATTATATATTTTATTTTATAGTGCCCTCGTCAAACTAACAACATCGACTGTGGGTACTATATATTGCGATTCATGAAGGAGATTGTTCATATGAATCAAACTATAATCCCAAAAACGGTACGATATTTTCATTATTTGATTTTCATATATAAACTATGTATATATTTGTTGTTGTGTACTGATTGTGAAATAATTGTGTGAACTGATTGTGAACTGATTCTAGATGAAAAGTGATGTTGTATCTTTTTACAGCGCTAGATATTACAACGCTTATTTATTTTTTGAAAAAACACTATAAATTGCTTATAAAAAGCGCTGTAAAATCCTATTTTTTGCGTAGTATCTTTGATGGAGGAAGGGTGTTGGATTCAGGAAATAAGAGTGGTTAAAATCGTTAACATGGATGTGCCTTGTGATCTCAGATGTAAGAGAATCCTGTGGGATTTGTTACAGTAAAATATTGAGGGAAACATAGATTGATGTTGGTGTGTGTGATGGGATTTCAATTCCATTTGTTCTAAAAAGGAGAGAAAAGCAAGATGTAGCATGCAAATGGAGGAGGATATGAAAAGTTTCAATGAATTCATAACATTTGTATCGTATATGTTTAGTGTATTTTAACGGATATCACATTTTAGTAAAATATAGTCAGATTCGATGTCAGTAAAGGGTTGGTGGTTTCGTTATAATATAAAAATTGAAAAGGGTGAAAAAGTGTTGAGGGGTTGGAATAATTAGCACATTTATAATTTGAATGAAAAAATCTAGATGTCTAAAGAAGGGTTACATAAGTTGGATATGAAGGAGGAATTAGTTAGTTTGAGCGAAGCAGAGGTGGAGGGGAGAAGGCTTTTATCTGCTGAATTCGTTTTTTTTCTTTTTTTTTAATAAAAAATTTCATCAAACATCCAATAATAATTGTGGTTAAATGAGGTTGATTTTTGGTACATTTATCTTTATATATAAAGGTTGTAAAAAATTGAAGCAAAAGTTTCCCTCCTAAAAGATTTCTATATTATCTTAACATGAAGATATTGAAATTGGAATATTAGACTTTTTATATTTATAGACATTGCATGTTGTAGTAGTCAATCGATAATTGTTTGGCAATAAAATTTAAAGTCTAAGTTTAACTTGTGACCTATTAAATTTTTTAGATTTATGTATGTTTTTGGTCTTTACAAATAAGTTTCATTTTGATTTTTAGTCTTCGTAGTTTTTTTTTGTTTGATTTATACCTTTGTTACACCCTAAACCCCAAATTAAATATTTTTGGATTTTGACATTGAGTGATGAAATTCTTCAAGAAAAAAATATTTTACAAGGTAAAGAGTATCACATAATAACTTAACACGTCACATTAATCCAAAAACATTAATCGAATTTAACAACTCAAAGTCATAATATTTGACAACAAAATTATTTTGAAATACACGTAAATAAGTTTACTAATAAATGCAAATATAATTCCAACCTGATGCCTCTATTAGAGCGGAAATTCCAAAAATAAAAAGAAATTCCAAAATGCCGTCAACAAAAGACATGATAAAAGTATTCAAGATAAGACGACTTTCGATACTCTAAGGGTACTAGTCATCACTTGTCACTTGTAGCTCGTCTGCGTCCATCGCAAACGCCAAACACAAACAAAGAAGGATGAGTTTCAAAATCATGTAAAGCGAGGAGAACACACTAGTAGTCAAATTGGCACAAACTTGAGTTATATATCGTTAAATATATATCGTGTAGGTATGATTTTTTATATTAAAATAAATGATAGTATACCAATGCAAATAATAATGTTTATTTATTATCTGGTGAATGCAATATAAAATTTTGAATTATAATTAAAATAAACCAAAACCTTTAGACATAAAACAAATTTTAGACTCTTTGATATAACATAAAATTATAATTATAAAGCATATAAATCAAATATACATGATCATATAGTAATTAAAAACATAAAGAAAAATTATGTACAATATTCATATAATTTAGTCAAGTTCTAAATTGCATACTCACATGAACATGAAAGAAATTATATGTAATTATTTATCATTTAGATTCAAGCTTCTCAAATTTGCATATCGATAAATATAGCATAATAATAATTTTAATAACCAAGTGTTTTATACTAAAAAAAAGAAATTGATGGTGTCGCGTCCGGTTTGTCCGCGAAAAAGGAGTCGCCACAAATTTTATTTTTATTAAAGGAAAAATTAGATAAAACCTAAAATAATATTTTTGAACCAAAAATTTGGATTCGGAAGTCGATTACGATTAGGGAAGTATTATCACCCTACAACGTCCGTTAAAACGGTTACCCTATAATTAATTATATATAAACTATTTATTTATTTATTTATTTATTTTTACCC
>NC_021161.2:21494896-21499268 GCF_000331145.2 Cicer arietinum
ATAATAATAATAATAATAATAATAATAATAATAATAATAATAATAATAATAATAATAATAATAATAATAATAATAATAATAATAATAATAATAATAATGTTATATATTGATTTGTGTATTGTTTTATTTTAAGGAAACACTTTTACTATTTTTTATTTTATTTTTATAAACCGTAAATGATAAAAATTCAAGAGCAGATTCGCGAGTCAGCGACGCATATGTGGCGCGAACCGACGGCAATAATAATAAGATAATTTAAGATCAAAAGCACAAGAAATAAAACACAATATAGATGAGAGATCACAAATTTGATAAAGAAATAAACGATTATACAACAATCAAATTGATTTTTATTAGTTGATTCTAAAACTTGATCGTGAAACCACAAAAAAAATTATTGTTGATATCATACGTGCATAGAATAGTAAAAAAAACTCTATAACAATAATAATATAAAAAAAAATAGACAAGGAGAAAAATAAGTGTTTACCGCACTGTTCTTTACAACTCCTGATTCCAATCTTTTTTCTCTCTTTTCTCTCCATTATTCTCTCTTTTATTTTTTGTGCTCTCAATTGTGCTCCTCATTCCTCGTTTTGAATTCCCCTCCCTCTCCTTTTGTCCTCTTGTGGCACACTATTTATAGACTTTTGGGTGTGGATTACAAAAGACAAGAGAATAATTGTCAATTGATTACCATTAATCTATTTCTCTACAGTTTATTTTCATTTAATTGGCCACAATTATACTGATTCTTATTGTTATTGATTCATTTCTTCGGTTTCTTTTCTATTCAATTGATCACAATTATACTGATTTTTATGACCATCAATCCAGTTCTTTTCGTTTTTTTTTCATTTATTTTGATCATCATTACATCGATTTTTATGACCATCAATTCAATTCTTTTCGGTTTCCTTTATTTATATTTATTATTATTATTATTATTATTATTATTATTATTTCCTTTTTTAAATAAAAAGTAAAAAATAAATAAAACTCGGACAAAATTAGGTTTTAACAGCTGCCCCTCTTTACTTAGAATTTACTTGAGAATCAAAGTAAAAATAAGTAAAGATAACAACTCAAATTTTGTCCGAAAAATAAATTTTTATAAGAATGCGAGTCATTTTCCCGACTTCAAAATGCGGATCATTTTCTCGGCTTCGAGTGCGAGTCGTTTTCCCGGCTTCAACATGCGGGTCGTTTTCTCGGCTTCAAGTGCGAGTCGTTTTCCTGGCTTCAACATGCGGGTCGTTTTCTCAGCTTTGGGTGCAAGTCGTTTTCCAGACTTCAACATGTGGGTCGTTTTCTCGGCTTCGGGGTGCGAGTCGTTTTCCCGGCTTCAACATGCGGGTCGTTTTCTCGACTTCGGGTGCAAGTCGTTTTCCCGACTTCAACAGGCGGGTCGTTTTCTCGGCTTCGGGGTGCGAGTCGTTTTCCCGGCTTCAACACGCGGGACATTTTCTCGGCTTCGGGGTGCGAGTCGTTTTCCCGGCTTCAACATGCGGGTCGTTTTCTCGGCTTCGGGGTGCAAGTTGTTTTCCCAGCTTCAACATGCAGGTCGTTTTCTCGGCTTCGGGTGCGATTCGTTTTCCAGGCTTCCACATGCGGGTCATTTTCTCGGCTTCGGGGTGCGAGTCATTTTCCTGGTATCAATATGCGGGTCGTTTTCTCGGCTTTGGTTGCGAGTCGTTTTCCTGGCTTCAACACGCGGGTCGTTTTTTCGGCTTCTGGTGCGAGTCGTTTTCCCGGCTTTAACATGCGGGTCGTTTTCTCGGCTTTGGGGTGCGAGTCGTTTTCCCGGCTTCAACATGCGGGTCATTTTCTCGGCTTCAGGGTGCAAGTCATTTTCCCAGCTTCAACATGCGGGTCATTTTCTCGGCATCGGGGTGCGAGTCGTTTTCCCGGCTTCAACATGCGGGTCATTTTCTCGGCTTCGGGTGCGAGTTGTTTTCCCGGCTTCAACATGCGGGTCGTTTTCTCGGCTTCGGGGTGCGAGTCGTTTTCCCGGTATCAATATGCGAGTCGTTTTCTCTGCTTTGGTTGCGAGTCGTTTTCCCAGTTTCAACATGCGGGTCATTTTCTCGGCTTTAAATTTACAAAATGTTATGAATGAATGAATATGTCGGTTTTTGTTAATATTGTTATTGGACACGATCATTCAAATCATGAATCAGAAAAAAAAAACATATACAATTTTTTTTTTGGACTTGATATCTTTGATCTCTCTTTCGTCGTCTTCTCTTTTTTATTTTTCTTTCTTTCTCTTGTTTTTTTAAGAAGAATTATTTTGTTGTCTGCTTTGTATTGTAAACTACTTTTATTCTCGTGTTATAGTTCGATCCATTATTATTGATCATGTCCTTTTGAATATATATTCTTTTTTTTTTCTTCTTCTCCCAAGTTGCCCTTTCAGGTTTTCAACTTAGCGGGTACTCATTATCTAAATATGATTCTTTTTACGACTTCTGAGTTAACAGGGAGGACTAAATTTTTCTATCTATATTCGTGAGGATCAATGCCCTACCTGAGAAAGCTTTTTTCATGACGTATGGATCCTCATAGTTAGGGGTCCATTTTCCACGATAATCCTTTTGAATTGGTAAGATCATTTTATCATCAAGTCTCCTTCTCGTATTTTTTCGCGTACGCTCTTTTCAGTCTTTTCTGATATAATTGTCCATGGCATAAGGTCGTCAACCTTTTTTTCTTCAATTAAATTCAATTGATCGAAACAGGTGTGTATTAATTCTAATTCCTTTAGTTTGACTTCATTAATACTCTTAGTAAAGGGAATTTCTACTTCAATGGGCAGCACAACTTCCATCCCATATACTAGGCAAAAAGGGGTTGCCCCAGTTGAAGTGCATATCGAGGTACGATACCCGTGTCTTGCAAACGACAACATCTCATGCCAATCATGGTATGTTACAACCATTTTCTGAATAACTTTTATTTTTATTTTTATGTTTTTATGTTACAATCTTCGTTCTACACAACCATTTGATATTTTTTTCCGTAAAAGTTTAAAGATCGATTCACAAGTGGCAGTTAGTTGTGATATAAATCTTGAAATATAATTTAGTCTCCCAAGAAAACCGTAAATCTCTCTCTCTGTACTTTGCAGAGATATTTTCAAAGTGGCTCGAACTTTATATGGGTCGACCTCTATTCTTTTCTGACTAACCAAAAATTCTAACAATTTATCCAACCATACGTCTAAAGTGCATTTGAAGGGGTTAAGTTTTAGCTTGAACTTTCGGAATCATTCAAAGAGTTTCTTTATATCAACCACATGTTTTTCCTTTGTTTGTGACTTAGCAATCATGTCATCTACATAAACTCCTATCTCTTTATGTATCATGTCATGGAATAAAGTTACCACAGCTCTTTGGTAGGTTGTCCCAACATTCTTTACCTTGTAACACAATGTTCCCTTAGGGGTGATGAAAGTTGTTTTTTTTTCTTCATATCTTCGACTGCCATCTTGATTTGATTATATCCTGAGCAACCATCTGTAAAGGAGAAAAAGTGAATGGTATGCCATATTATCATCCAAAATATAGATGTGAGGTAACGAGGTAAGGAGAAAAAGAGAATGGTGAGCCATATTATCATCCTTAGGATTGGCTTTGTTAAGGTCCCTATAGTCGACACACGTTCGAACTTTGCCATCCTTTTCCAGCCCCAGTACAATATTGGCTATCCATTGGGGATAATTTGCCACAGTGAGGAACCCAATGTCAAATTATTTTTACTTTTTCCCTGATTTTTAATGACATATCGGGCTTTATTCTCCTTAATTCTTTTTTGACCGAAGAAAAACCGGGTTTTAAGGGAAATTTATGCTCCACTATGCTAGTATTCAATCCATACATATCCTGATATGATGAGGGAAAAAATATCTTTCTATTTGTGTAGAATTTTGATTAGTTCATGATATACTTCTTACTTTAAAATAGTGTTGACTTTAATTTCCTTTCAATTTTCTTCTTTCCTTCTATTAATCACTTTTATTGATTCCTTATGGGACATAATGTCTTGCCTTCTTTTTTTGCCTGATTAGTAAGATGGTGAAAGTTATGTGGCATAATTTTAGTACAATCATATGCGAATGAATTATTCTCAAAAATGGGAATTGCATTGAATACTATAGGCAACTTGATTGTCTCTGTAGGAAATTATGGCCTCTATTTGTTAAAAAAATGTATGAGAAATGTATTTACTAATCTTGCAAGATTATTAATCAGATTAACAATGATCGGTTGCGGAATTTATTCAGGAACAAAGATTCACAGTTGCATGAATTATCAATATAAGAGTACAGATACAATGCTTATTCAGAATATTAATCAATACAGAAATTCAC
>NC_021161.2:21499866-21501266 GCF_000331145.2 Cicer arietinum
CTCACGAGATCAAGATGAGACTTCTTCTTGATGAACACACGCACCAACAAAGATAGTCACCAGTTTACACTACTGGATTTCCAGAACTCTCTTTACAGATTGTTTTTACAGAAAAGATAATATGAGGACAAATGATGATGACTCAATCACAATATGAATTTCACACAAAAAAGATTTGTCGAATGAGTATTTTGTGTGTGGTAACAATTATTTCTTCCAAAGTGTTTTTCCTGGTTTCTCTATTGTGAAAACGTGTAATGAATAATTGTTTCAAGTGTAGTGTATTGGTTGTTAGAAAATGTGTAACAGTTATTAGAAAATGTGATTGAATCAGCTTATATATATTCAGAAAAACATCAGGTCAATCGATTGCTTAATCGATTTTATAATGGTTTAAAACTAGCTTGATCGATTGCCCAATCGATTATCGCATTCTTGTTTTTCTTGAATCTTGAAAATATAAGCATGAATCGATTTGCCAATCGATTCTTTTAATGCATAAATCAGAAACTGATACTAAGAATATATCAGCATCGATTGAGTAATCGATTATAGGTGTTTTGTTCAAACAACGAGATCAAAACAATCGATTGCTCAGTCGACGTATATTCATAGTCATAATCGATTTGGAAATGAGCTGAATTCTTTCTGTAACTCAAGCATTTAGTTCAATCGATTTGTAAATCGATTTGGCTGATCACAGTGACTCAGACATTTTCAAGCAATCGATTTTCCAATCGACTTGACTAGTCACAGTGACTCCAATGTTTTAATCCAATCGATTTGCCAATCGATTTGGCTTGTTACAGTAGCCCAGCTATTTTGGTTGAAATCGATGTGCCAATCGATTATGCAACCTGTTTCTGATAAATGATTAACTTCAATCGATTACCTAATCGATTTCCACAAAACGTGTAGTTTAAGAAACTTAATTCAGTTGATTGTCCAATCGATTTGGTTGATCACAAAACTTATTCCTGATGAAAAACTTTTTCATAATCGATTTGCCAATCGATTGATTCAGCAAGTGGTTGGTTCTGTGAATCACAAAATCGATTACTCAATTGATGTCCCAATCGATTGTCCAATGGATTGGATTAAACCCAGAGCTCAAGTTTCACTAAAAACCTTTAAGTAATCGATTTCCCAATCGATTTACTTAGTAAAAACTTTTGTTCTGAGTCAAACAATCGATTGCCCAATTGATTCATCAATTGACTTATCAGTTGATTGATTTACTTTCTTATTTTATGATTTCATTTTTACTTTGGCAAATACTTAAGTATGAAACCATATTGATGAGTCTACTAAATAACTACTATAACCACTAATCACACTATACATATTTGCATATTTTTCAAGCACATCCTCCAATTTTGGTTGATTCCTTGAGTTCCAAG
>NC_021161.2:21501464-21512433 GCF_000331145.2 Cicer arietinum
CCTTTAAGTAATCGATTTCCCAATCGATTTACTTAGTAAAAACTTTTGTTCTGAGTCAAACAATCGATTGCCCAATTGATTCATCAATTGACTTATTAGTTGATTAATTTACTTTCTTATTTTATGATTTCACTTATACTTTGGCAAATACTTAAGTATGAAACCATATTGATGAGTCTACTAAATAACTACTATAACCACTAATTACACTATATATATATTTGCATATTTCTCAAGCACATCCTCCAATTTTTGGTTGATTCCTTGAGTTCCAAGCTATTGTTCCAAGTGTATAGTGTTTTTTTTCCCTGAAATGTTACTCAGTTCAACCTGTTATATTTATCAAATGATACATGTGCATTGTATGTTTGTTAATTATGTCAAAATCATGATCAGGAGGACTTATGTCTAACAATCTCCCCATTTTTGATTAAATGACAAACATACAATTTTAACTTGAGTTTAACATTTCAAAACTTAACAAAATATAGTTACAGTTATTTAAAAAGAAACTCCCCCTGAATTTTGGAGTTCATGATCCCTTTGACATTATCAGTCATAGAATAATCAGAGCTTGTTAAAACCAATTAACAGAATTATTATCAGAGTACCAAATCAGTTTCAGAGCAGCTACACAAAATTTATCAAATTAGTAGTGCAGTATCAGAGCTATATTACTACACAAGTTATAAGTATCAGAGCAATAATGAACAAGTTAAATGCAGTAACCTCTCCCCTTTTGTCATTTAAAGCAAAAAGATATGAACATAAGAGAATATGACAAAGTTACATTTCAATACAATACTAGAACATTACAAAACAACAAAGAAACCAAAATCCTAGTCAACTAATCTAGGGCTGTTCCTCATTACGACCAATGGGAGAGGGAGAGACTGCTGTATTAGCCTCAGCAAGTGTCTCCTCTCTAGGAGGTTCAATGTTATCTAAGTTGGTTGGGGTTTGATCTTCTGTTGCTTGACGGCCTATATCTGCAATATCTTCAAATGACATCTTAAGGCCTAAGTGTTCTTGTATTGCAGCCACATCCTGAGCAACTGAATTGAGCGATGCTTGGAGAGTCCTTAGATATGCTTCTACTCTAGCATTATGAGCAGCTTGATTCTCCATGAATTCCAGCAGCTTAGTTAAAACCACAGAATGGGCTTCAACTGGCTCAGCTTGCTCCGCATTTGGCTGAGCTTCATTTTACCTATAGGAAGTGAGAGCTTTTCGACGAATCCCTCAATCATCAGGTCTTGTACCACAGTGTGCCTATCTACTGATGTTTCCCATGCTTCATCAGCAGAATCTGCCTCAGTTCTTCCATCAACAGATTCACCATAGAATGGCAAACCTGAAAGTTCAGAAAATTCCTCAAAAGACATGGAAGTTTTCTTTCCTTTTACTTCAGATTTAAAGCCTGTGGTGGTGAGCTTGAAGTTGGAATAAAATGCTTTAATAAGCTTTGGATATATGTCAAGGGAGCAGGAGAGAAAGCCTTCCAAACCATGAAACCTCAAATGATTTTGAAATGAAAAACCATGTGAATCAAAATATGCAAAATCCATGGTTCGTGCCTCATGGATTTTTCGTTTGAGAAACGCATGAGGTAGATCAAAGTCTTCAGCTGGTTTACCTTTAGCAGGTTGAGGTTTCTTGGGTTGAGGAGAAGGGATAGGCTTCTTCTTTTTTTGAGCTATATCCTTCGTAGCATCAGCCAATAATTTTTCAGTGGGAGGAGCCTTCCTCTTCTTTGATTTCTCCTGTTCAATAGCAATGTCCTTTCCCTTATCTTTTTCCATGATTTTATGGGTTGGGATGGAGACACTTTTTGAAGTTGGTGGAGGTGATGGGGTTCTTCCACTAGAAGATGATGATGGTGATCTTGCAGTGGTTTGCTTCACTTTTGCCATTAGTAAGATTTAAAGAAGTGTTTGAGAGTAGTGAGAAATGTGTAAGGATTGTAGAGAAAGATCAGAGAGCAGTGAGAAGTTTGAGAAATATTGGAAAAGTGAGATGGGAAATCGATTTAGGGTTTTAGTAGGGTTTAAGTAGTCCTGTTCCAAATCGATTCCTCAATCGATGTTGTTAAGTTCTCTGCGCATGCTACATCGATTGCTCAATCGATTAGGTTACCGTTACTGTAGGAAGTTGAACGATCTCAGTCAAATTTGTCTCCAACGGCTAGTAAAATTTTGTATCAGTCATACTTCAAATCGATTCCCAAATCGATTGTCTTTTAATTACTAAATCAATGTCCCAATCGATTTCCATATCAGTTCTGGAAACTGCTCATGTCAGCATCGATTTCCAAATTGATTCATTTACGTGCAGGTTTTAAAATTTTGACTCAATCGATTTCCCAATCGATGCTCGGGTTAGAGTTTGGAAAAAGTTAACATCTTTGGATGTTCTGGGAAGAAATAATCGATTATGAAGTCGATTCTTTAACCTATTTTCCAATAATTCAATCGATTGACCAATCGATTGGATTAATGAATACTCCAGTCTTCATTTCTACCTGAGATTAGAAAATCGATTATCGTGTTTTCAATTTTGACAATTGAAACACTGTGCATCATAAATCGATTATGCAATCGATTTTGTAATGCTGTTTTTCTATCTAGTCGTAGAATAATCGATTTTTCAATCGATTGTATCACAGGGATCAGATTTCACTGTGATCTATAATTCCAAGTTTCATTCTAATATAGAAGAAACTGTCCTTGGATAAGACTTTGGTGAAAATATCAGCCAACTGATCAGCTGTATTAACATATTCAAGCTTGATCTTACCCTGTTGATATTGATCCCTAATAAAGTGATGCATAATCTCTATATGTTTAGTTCTAGAATGCATGACAAGATTTTTGGTAATATTTATAGAACTAGTATTATCACACATGATAGGCACAATACCTAGATCAACACCAAAGTCAGAAAGGTGTTGTTGCATCCATAAGATTTGTGCACAACAGCTTCCAACAGCTACATATTCAGCTTCAGCTGTTGAAAGTGCAACACTATTTTGTTTCTTGCTATGCCAAGATACAAGTGAGTTCCCTAATAGTTGGCAAGTACCAGATGTACTTTTTTCTGTCCAATTTGCAGCCAGCAAAATCAGAATCAGAATAACCAACTAGAGTGCAAGTAGATCCCTTAGGATACCACAAACCTAGATTTTTGGTTCCTATAAGATATCTAAAAATCCTTTTGACTACACTTATATGGGATTCTTTTGGATTGGCTTGGTATCTAGCACACATGCAAACACTAAACATAATGTATGGTCTACTAGTTGTAAGGTATAGTAAGGATTCTATCATGCCTCTAAACATTGTCATATCTATAGGTTTTCCCTTTTCATCCTTATCTAAATGACAAGCTTGACTCATGGGTGTATCAATGGATTTAAACTTATCAAAACCAAACTTCTTTAAAAGATCATTACAATATTTGGTTTGACTTAGGAAAATGCCATTCTTGCTTTGTTTGATTTGAAATCCCAAGAAGTAAGTTAATTCTCCCATCATGGACATTTCAAATCTTCCTTTCATTGTATTTTCAAATTCTTTACAAAGCTTATTGTTTGTTGATCCAAAGATTATGTCATCAACATAAATTTGGACCAATAGAATGTCTTTTCCTTGTCTTTTTATAAAAAGTGTCTTATCTACATTTCCTCTTGAAAAATTTTCTTGTAAGAGGAAATTGCTTAGCTTTTCATACCATGCTCTTGGAGCTTGTTTCAAGCCATAGAGGGCTTTCGTCAGTTTAAACACATGATTTGGAAACATAGGATCTTCAAAACCAGGTGTTTGACTAACAAATACTTCCTCTTGGATGTCTCCATTTAAAAAAGCACTTTTTACATCCATTTGATATAGTTTAAAGTCCATTATACATGCATAAGCAAGCAGGATTCTAATGGCTTCTAGTCTAGCTACATGGGCATAGGTTTCATCATAGCCAATGCCCTCCTCTTGGCCATTTAAAAAGGCACTTTTTACATCCATTTGATATAGTTTAAAGTCCATTATGCAAGCATAAGCAAGTAGGATTCTAATGGCTTCTAGTCTAGCTACATGGGCATAGGTTTCATCATAGTCAATGCCCTCCTCTTGGTTGTAACCCTTGGCCACTAGCCTAGCTTTATTCCTAGTAATTACCCCATTCTCATCCATTTTGTTTCTAAAAACCCATCTAGTTCCTATGACATGTTTATCTTCTGGTTTAGGGACTAGACTCCACACTTTGTTTCTCTCAAACTGATTGAGCTCTTCTTGCATGGCAACTATCCAGTCATGGTCCATAAGAGCTTTCTTTATGTTTTTGGGTTCTACTTGAGATACAAAGGTTGTAAAGTTACAAAATTGTCTGAGGGATTTTCTAGTTGAAACTCCTTTTGAAATCTCTCCTATAATGTTGTCAATAGGATGGTTTTTGTTAAACTTCCATTCCTTAGGTAAATCATCTTCCCTAATAGGTTCTACACAATCAAAGTTGTTTGGAGGTACTGGTTCATTAGGTTCTATTGGTTCAGATTCTACAATATCATCCAAAGAATTACCAACTATAGGAGAAGTGTTGTTCAAGTTTTCAGCAAACATTTCATCAAATTTTACATGAACAGATTCCTCTATAGTTTTGGTTCTTTTATTGTAGATTCTATAGGCCTTACTAGATTGGGAATAACCTAGAAAAATACCCTCATCTGCCTTAGGATCAAACTTTCCTAGATGTTCTTTGCCATTGTTTAATACAAAGCATTTGCATCCAAAGACCCTAAAGTAAGAGATGTTTGGTTTTCTACCCTTGTATAACTCATAGGGAGTTTTTCTAAGTATTGGCCTTATTAGAACTCTGTTAACTACATGTGTGGCTGTGTTTATAGCATCAGCCCATAAATACTTAGGAAGATTTGAGTCTTTAATTATAGTTCTAGGTAGTTCCTCTAAAGACCTATTCTTCCTTTCTACAAATCCCTTTTGTTGTGGAGTTCTAGGGGTTGAGTATATATGGTGAATTCCATTTTGTTCACAGTAAGTATTAAAGGAATCATTTTGGAATTCTCCACCATGATCACTCTTGATGGAGATTATTTTCTGGTTCTTCTCATTTTGAACTAAATTTGCAAATCTTTTGAAAATAGAGAAGGCCTCACTCTTGTGAGTCAGAAAAAATGTCCAAGTATACCTAGAGTAATCATCTACTAACACATAACCATACAACTTTCCTCCAAAGCTTCTAACTTGAGATGGACCAAACAGGTCCATATGTATTAACTGTAAAACCTTATTGGTTTGGACTAAATCTATTGGGGGAAAGGATGACTTAACTAACTTACTCTTCTCACATGAATCACACAACTTATCCTTAGTGAACTTTCTGTTTGGGAGTCCTAGAACTAACTGTTTACTAACTAGTTTGTTCAGGTGATCTATATGTATATGTGCTACTCTCTTATGCCATAACCAGTTTTCATCAGAATTGGATAATAAGCAGCAAATAGTACTAGCAGGCAAAGCATTAAAATCAAGCATGTATATGTTATTGATTCTGTTACCTACCAACCTTATGTCTTTATTCTCATTGTGCTCAATTATACAAACTGAGATGTAAAGCATACCTGAAATCCCTTATCATAGAGTTGACATATACTAATCAAATTGTGTTTTAGATCCCTTACATAAAGAACGTCTTTGATCACTGTAGTCGATTCGTTCCCTATATCTCCAATACCGAGTATCTTACCTTTGTTATTGTCATCGTATTTAACATATCCTCCATCCTTTAAGTTTAGAGACAAGAACTTTGACTTGTCTCCAGTCATATGCTTGGAACATCCACTGTCTAGGTACCATGAATGAGTTGTGGATGTCAAGCATATCTGCAAAATGTAATTTAAATTTTGGTTTTAGGTACCCAATTCAAATTGGGTCCTGGAGGGTTAGTTTCAAAAATTTGTTTCTTTACTTTCCAAATCTGTTTCCATCCTTTGTTAGCCAGTTTTTTCAGTTTACAATTAAAAAGAATATGACCCTTTTTACAGCAAAAGTGACATGAAACAGCAGAGAATGAATTCTGATTTGGTTTAGTAAAGATATCATGCATATGCTTAGATCTAACAAACTTCTGATTCTTTTTAGCATTCATGTTTTGTCTATAGCCAAGTCCAGATTTTTCATTTAGATTTCTTTGGTTTCCAAGAAGCATATCTAAATTTTTTTTACCACTATTGAACTTTTCTAAATCACATTTCAGTGCATAAGTTTCCTTTTTCAGATTTTCATTTGTGTCTTTAAGAGACTCATGTTTCAGCTTAATCTCTTCATAAAGCATGCACTTTTCTTCTAACAGTTTCTTAGTGCTAATTAACTGTTTGATTACATTAACGTATTCATCATGTAGTTCATTAAATGCGTCATGTAATTCATCATAAGAAGGATTGGATTTAGAACTTACCTCACTATCATAATCTGAATCTGTGTTGGCCATTAGACAAAGATTAGCTTCTTCTTCTGAAGATGTAGAGGACTCTTCATAATTATCATTCCAGGCTATATAGGCTTTTCTGGTCTTAGGAGGTGGTTGATTGCCTTTAGCCTTTGCAGTCTTATTCTTGTTTTGCAATTGGAAGCATTCAGATTTTATATGTCCTATCTTCCCACACTCAAAGCAGGTTATCTTGGTGTCATGTGTCTTTGAGTTTGAGGGTTTTCTTGATTTGCTATCTTTCTTTTTCAGAAACTTTTTGAATTTTCTGACAAGTAATCCAAGTTCTGAATCTTCATCGGTCTCACTATTTGAATCGTCAGTGCAGATCTCTTGTTCGGACTTTGTTTGATGTTCTTGGGCTTTAAGAGACAACCCTTTTCTTTTTCTGTCAGTCTGTTCAGCCTCACTCAGTCTATGCAGTTCCATCTCATGTTATGTTAGCTTTCCAAATAGTGTGGCAATTGACATGCTACCCAGGTCTTTTGATTCTGCTATGGCAGTGATCTTTGACTGCCACTCTCTGGTCAAGCACCTCATCACTTTGCTGATTTGCTGCTCATTGTCAATTACCTTTCAAAGAGCATTTAGATTATTGACTATGTGAGTAAATCTTGTCTTCATATCATTAACGGACTCCTCTTTCTTCATGTTGAACAGCTCATACTCATGCATTAGCGTGTTGATTCGGGCTCTTTTTACATCTGTTGTTCCTTCATGCGTTTGTTGCAATGTGTCCCACATCTCCTTGGCAGTTTTGCAGTTAGACACCCTGAAAAATTCGTCAGCGCTTAAAGCAGAGGTAATAATGTTTTTAGCCTTAGCATTGTATCCAACCTTTTTCTTGTCATCCTCAGACCAATCTGATCTGGGTTTTGGGATTGATGAATCACCTGTGCCAGCTATAGTTGGCACATAGGGACCATCTATTACTGCTTCTAGGATATCAAGACTACATGCTTCAAGAAAAATTAACATCCTCTCTTTCCAATACATGTAGGCAGCCCCATTAAATGCAGGGGGCCTGGCCAAGGATGCACATTCTCCCAGAAATTCTACAGAGGTCATTTTCTTTTATGAGAGTTACTCTAAAAAGATCAGGCTCTTGATGCCAATTATAGGAAATTATGGCCTCTATTTGTTAAAAAAATGTATGAGAAATGTATTTACTAATCTTGCAAAATTATTAATCAGATTAACAATGATCGGTTGCGGAATTTATTCAGGAACAAAGATTCACAGTTGCATGAATTATCAATATAAGAGTACAGATACAATGCTTATTCAGAATATTAGTCAATACAGAAATTCACCAATTCAAACATTCAAGAATAAGCATTCAAGCAATATCAAAATAAAGAGAAAGGATAAGAAAATCATGCACCGGGATTTATACTGGTTCGGCTATCAGTTTGATAGCCTACATCCAGTCCTAAAATCCAAACCAAATTTCAGCCTTTTCAATAGAATCGACTTGAGTACTTTTTATAGATTGTCCAGCTCACACATGGCCTATCTATCCAACTCACTCGCTTCTATTACTAAGAATATATCAGCATCGATTGAGTAATCGATTATAGGTGTTTTGTTCAAACAACGAGATCAAAACAATCGATTGCTCAGTCGACGTATATTCATAGTCATAGTCGATTTGGCAATGCGCTGAATTCTTCCTGTAACTCAAGCATTTAGTTCAATCGATTTGTAAATCGATTTGGCTGATCACAGTGACTCAGACATTTTCAAGCAATCGATTTGCCAATCGACTTGACAGGTCACAATGACTCCAATGTTTTAATCCAATCGATTTGCCAATCGATTTGGCTTGTTACAGTAGCCCAGCTATTTTGGTTGAAATCGATGTGCCAATCGATTATGGAACCTGTTTCTGATAAATGATTAACTTCAATCGATTACCTAATTGATTTCCACAAAACTTGTAGTTTAAGAAACTTAATTCAGTTGATTGTCCAATCGATTTGGTTGATCACAGAACTTATTCCTGATGAAAAACTTTTTC
The DNA here is from genome assembly GCF_000331145.2 of Cicer arietinum. Classification (NCBI taxonomy): domain Eukaryota; kingdom Viridiplantae; phylum Streptophyta; class Magnoliopsida; order Fabales; family Fabaceae; genus Cicer; species Cicer arietinum. Next base: position 21,509,980 of record NC_021161.2, read on the forward strand.
ACAATCGATTTGCCAATCGATTGATTCAACAAGTGGTTGGTTCTGTGAATCACAAAATCAATTACTCAATTGATGTCCCAATCGATTTTCAAATGGATTATATTAAACCCAGAGCTCAGGTTTCACTAAAAACCTTTAAGTAATTGATTTCCCAATCGATTTACTTAGTAAAAACTTTTGTTCTGAGTCAGACAATCGATTGCCCAATTGATTCCTCAATTTACTTATCAGTTGATTAATTTACTTTCTTATTTTATGATTTCACTTATACTTTGGCAAATACTTAAGTATGAAACCATATTAATGAGTCTACTAAATAACTACTATAACCACTAATTACACTATATATATTTGGATCTTTCTCAAGCACATCCTCCAATTTTTGGTTGATTCCTTGAGTTCCAAGCTATTGTTCCAAGTGTATAGTGTTTGCTTGTTTTTCCTAAAATTTTACTCAATTCAACCTGTTAGATTTATCAAATGATACATGTGCATTGTATGTTTGTTAATTATGTCAAAATCCTGATTAGGAGGACTTATGTCTAACAGTCTCCCAATTCTTAATTTTTGTTTTTGCATCGTATGGACGAACCCAATTAGCATCACCGATGGAAAGATAATCTCTAGCTACTGCAATATGAATCTTGTTTATCTTTCCTTTTTTTTCTTTTTTTTTTTGTTTGGCCAATCTTTACTTGTCAACTTTGGTTGATTCGTAATCTAAACCATATTACCTCTATTCTCATAAAGTTTTTATCAGTCCTTTGAGTTGATGCCCTCTACTTAACATGAATCTAACCACCATAATAGTTGTGTTTGATAGATGTGGTTTTATGTTGTCGTCTCAACGTAAACAGTGTCCACAAATTTCTTGTGTTTGGAAGCCGATCTCTAGAGCTTACTCTATCATCTCAACATACGGTGTGGTGGAAACCTCACCCACCAACGAATCTTCCTCTTCTGACACAGTTATCAGTTGGTCATATACCATATACTTTAGCTTTTGATGTAGGGTTGATGGCAACACATCGATAGAATGGATCCATGGTCTCCTCAATAAGCAACTATAGGCAGGTACAATATCCATCAAATGAAACATGATTTCAAAAGTGACCGGGCCTATTTGAATTGGGAGTTCAACTTATCCCATCATTTCTCTACGACTCCCATCGAAATCTTCAACAAGGACTCTTGATATCATATGATTGAGGCGCATTACTGAAATGTGCAACCCTTTGTTATGGCCTCTTTCTTCGCCGGCAATTCGCCATCTATGAAGGTTAGGTGACTGTTAGTAGTAATGTTATTTACGACGCCTCCACATTTGTCACAAGTGATATGTTGAGTGATGTGGACTTCATTTAGTAATTTCTGTAATAGCTTCCTATGGGACTCATAATTCATCAGCAAATATATCAACTAAAATTTTGTGGGGGCGGCCTAGCTCTTAAATCAGATGTTGAAGGCTAGTCAACCAAGCTCTTAAAACTGAGGATGAGGGTCAGTCATCCCTGCTCTTAAATCAGATGATGTGGGTCAATATCTCGTCTCTTAAATAATATGGTGTGGGTTAGTGTCTCAAATTTAAATTTAACCACTAAATATAAAATGTCATGAATGCATTTAATGAATGAACATTTTCCTTCATTTTCATCTTTTTTTTAATCAAATTTTTTTCAATTTTTTTTAATTCTTTCACCTCTTTACGGACATGATCCTTGATTCATGGATGAAAAATGCGCACCACTTCAAATAAATGGTGGTGATTGTCCTTTTGATCTTTAATGAGATTTTTTCTTACATCATCAACTTATTCTTTAATTGCCCCTGCCTTACCTGTAAAGACATCATACTAGTTTTGACCACTTGACATTCACATAATATTTGCCCCCACATATGATTATCATAAAAATGCATTTCGAAGAAAAAAAAAAAGATTTATAACACAAGAAAGTAGTGAAGGAAGGTTTAGACAATGATATTTAATGAGAAAATCTATGGTACAAAAAAAAAGATTCATAGAAAGAAAAGAAGATAAGGTGATCTAATGGGTAAATGACCCAATTTGTTAGTAGTTTTTCATAAAATAAATGTGCTAATAACTCATGCCACAATTTCAATCATGTTATTAACCTACTTTGGAAGATATGATTTGCTCCAATCTATATTCACAATCTTTCAGAATATGTTCAGCTTCGACTTTGATGTGTGTATGTAAGCTATATTCTTTGATCATCCTTTTTTTAGATTCTCAAACAAGTGATCTTCTTTCATTCTATATTTTTATGTGGCCTTAATTTTTTCTTAGATTGCCCTTTCGGGTTTTCAACCTAATGGGCTTTTTTTCTTTCTTTTTTTGTACCCTAATTTTTTCCTAGGTCGCCCTTTCAGGTTTTCAACCTAGCGGGTATTTATTATTATTATTATTATTATTATTATTATTATTATTATTAT
>NC_021161.2:21512764-21514958 GCF_000331145.2 Cicer arietinum
TAATTCTTTCTTTTGAAGCTCCGAAGTTCATATGTTCTTCTTTTAAGATCTTTTGTCCTTGACATGAGGCAGTCGCCATTTCTCTTGAATTGAATTCAATCGGTCAACACAGGTCGTTACTCTTGATAAGGGGGTTTTATGTTCGAGTGGGTCGCACTACCTTTATTCTATATAATAAGAAACAAAGGGGTGCCCCAATTATAGGTTGATACTCATTAAGGGTATTCTACAGTTACGAGGTAATGTTTGGCACGAGAATTTTCCATATACTTTTCTTATACATTTGATAGTCGTGAATTTGATTCTTGTGAGTGATTGTTCTTCATCGTGACTTACTTTGAATATTGAAGATAAAGTAGCTACAATCAAGCCTTATATACGTTCAACATCTTCATTTTCGATTTGTAGGCGGCTAGAATATCCAGGGCACAAACTTCAAATTCCCAACGTGATTGACATATTCAAAACACATTTAGACTGTGATTAAGATAAAACCACTTGTCTAGGGGGATTAATGTGACGTTAATTTCATGCCCCAACATATCGGAGTCCATCCAGATAGTGGATTTATTTATATCGTTCTCACATTCAGTGGAATTTATAGAATGATTGAAATTATGTATGAGATTTTAGCAAACTTATTTATGAATGGACTACTTCTAAACATGTTTGGTATGTGGTTTAAATAAGAGAAAGAAGAATAATGTTTGGTAAGAGGTTGTGAAATATAAAATGGGTGAGGATGGAAAAGAAAACAATACAAAATGCATTTATTGATATTCAAAATATTGAGGCACATTAATATGATCAATGTTTTAGGATCAAATTAAATAACAATAACGATCATGGGGAAACTTGATAATATTTTTATTGTTGACCTTTTCTCTTGTATATATATGGGAGAACATAGTCAAGGTCTTCAAAGGAGTGACTTTGGATAGTGTATAACCAAAAAGTAGACTAAAAGGTGATAATTGTTAGACTTATGAAATCAATGGGTAACACATGAGTTTTTCGTGATAGTTTTTTTTCATGAAGGATCCCCATGATTTCAAGTATCGAGGGTTTGTAAGATTTCCAATCTTTAAGCCATATGAATTTTCAGTTGGTTTAGATCATCTTTGTATGTTTCAATTTATCCGTGATTTTAACTCGGGAACATGTCCGATAAGGGTGTCACGATACTTTTTCTTTTTTCTTTTTTTTTTTTGTCTTTTTTTTTTTTTGTTGAAGGAAAATGTTATGAGAATGTAAAAAATGAATGAAATGATTATGCATTTAATTGAAACATTTTACTACCTCCTATATGCAATTATTTTTTCTAAAAAAAATGAGAAAAAAGAAAAATATGTTGTAAAATGAAGTAAAGGATGAAACATACATGATTATGCCCTACATGGTTCTTTTCTCATTTGATGATTTTTTATTGTGAACCTTTACTATGGGTGGCTCTATAGTTCTAAATTGGCTCCTAGAGCACACAACTCAATTCTAAAATATTAAACCAATTAATAGGTAAACTATTAAAATGACAATATTATAGAAAAGGTCAATTCTAGGAGAGACGTTCATGACAACCAAACAGGATGTACATCCAGAAGATTATCATTACACAGTCTCTAACTTATCTTAGGTTTGCACTCAGCCCGGGTATAGAGCCCACTCATAAGTGTGTGAGTCGTGTTAGGGTAGTGTATAGAAAAATAAATAAGATAAAAAAAAATCATCACAATAAAAATAAATTGACAAAACACATATAATTATATTCACAATATAACAAAATAAAAATAATAATAATAGGGGTAATATAAATAAAATAATAAATAATAAAATAACTATATATAATTAATTAGATTGGGCTTGACTCTCAAAAGTCCCCAGAAGAGTCGCCAGCTGTCGCGTCCGGTTTGTCTGCGAAAAAGGAGTCGCCACCAATTTTATTTTTATTAATGGAAAAATTGGATAAAACCTAAAATTATATTTTTGAACCAAAAATTTGGATTCAGAAGTCGATTACGAGTAGGGAAGTATTATCACCCTACAACGTCCGTTAAAACGGTTACCCTATAATTAATTATATATAAACTATTTATTTATTTAGTTTTACCCCAAAAAGAATAATAAAAAATTAAATTATTTACACTAATGAAAGAAGAAAAAAAATATTTGTTTTATTAATTTGGTTTGACAAGGG
>NC_021161.2:21515140-21519311 GCF_000331145.2 Cicer arietinum
AATAATAATAATAATAATAATAATAATAATAATAATAATAATAATAATAATAATAATAATAATAATAATAATAATAATAATAATAATAATGTTATATATTGATTTGTGTATTGTTTTATTTTAAGGAAACACTTTTACTATTTTTTATTTTATTTTTATAAACCGTAAATGATAAAAATTCAAGAGCAGATTCGTGAGTCAGCGACACATATGTGGCGCGAACCGACACCAGTAATAATAAGAGAATTTAAGATCTAACGCACAAGAAATAAAACACAATATAGATGAGAGATCACGAATTTGATAAAGAAATAAACGATTATACAACAATCAAATTGATTTTTATTAGTTGATTCTAAAACTTGATCGTGAAACAAAAACAAAATTATTGTTTATATCATACGTGCATAGAATAGTAAAAAAAAACTCTATAACATTAATAATATAAAAAAAAATAGATGAGGAGAAAAATAAGTGTTTACCGCACTTATCTTTACGAGCTCCTGATTCCAATCTTTTTTCTCTCCATTATTCTCTCTTTTCTTTTATTTTTTTGTGCTCTCAATTGTCCTCCTCATTCCTCGTTTTGAATTCCCCTCCCTCTCCTTTTGTCCTCTTGTGGCAGACTATTTATAGTCTTTTGGGTGTGGATTACAAAAGACAAGAGAATAATTGTTAATTGATTACCATTAATCTATTTCTCTACGGTTTATTTTCATTTAATTGGCCACAATTATACTGATTCTTATTGTTATTGATTCATTTCTTCGGTTTCTTTTCTATTCAATTGATCACCATTATATTGATTTTTATGACCATCAATCCAGTTCTTTTCGTTTTTTTTCATTTATTTTGATCATCATTACATCGATATTTATAAACATCAATTCATTTCTTTTTGGTTTCCTTTATTTTTATTTATTATTATTATTATTATTTCCTTTTTTAAATAAAAAATAAAAATAAATAAAACTCGAAAAAAATTAGGTGTTAACAGATGGTTTATCGGGAAATAATAAAAGAAAATTGAGGATTAAAGATATATGATGAAAACTAATATGAGGAGACTATAATCCTATCATAATTTTTTAGAGTTTCTATCACTTTAATAAAATGAAAACTTAATATAAAAATAGTACAAAAGAAAATTTATATAGATACAAACATATACTCACCTCATAGAATAAACTAATTAATGGTGTCAATCGATTTATTCTAAAATTACTTCTAGTGCTACAAGAATGCGAATATTTTACTTTTCTAGGTGCGGCACTCTTGTTGTCTTTTTGAGACTGAATATGTTTGAGTGGCGGCGTAACATGCGAGGGTTTGGTGTTAGAGGCAAGTAGTGCGTAACAGCAACACCTGCTTAATGCCTATTAATGATATAGATTAGTTATCTAGTGAACATTTCCATTATTATTTTGTTTTATTTTATTTTATTCATTATTTTTGTCTATTAAAGTAAAAAAAAAATATCTAAATTAATAATTACAATAATATTGTATCACATCAAACATACATATAATATAATCTATCACTATATCACTAAAATATAATTAATAAGAAATTTGGGGGGTTACGACCCTTGTAAATTCTAACAAATTTTAAAAAATTCATTTGTGAATCATTTTTAGTAAACAAATGGTGATATGATTAATTTTGGATGATGTGGCACATGGTGTTGGTGTAATTGTTGTTGACTACGTACTATTTAATGTTTAAAATTAAAATTTATTATATTAATTCATTTAATCATTAAATTAAAACTTAAAATTAATTAATAAACCAATAAAATAATAAAAACTCAATAATATTCATCTTCAACTCTAATTTCTTCATCTTCAAATCACATATGATTCAAACTTTAAAAATTTTAATCTCTAATTTTTTTTACAAAGCACCTATAAAAATTGAAATATATAGATTATTATAAGAGAGAATATTGAAAGAAAGCATATTACTTGTTCCTCCAATATATTATTGGCTTAAAACGATCATAAATCCAGCTATTGTGTATGTTGTCGGTTGTCCTCAGTCGCTATCCATTCAACGATTCAAATAGTTACATTTTTTAGGACTAAAATCAGAGATATTTAGAAACTTTCTTATGAGTTTGACTAAAAATTAATGAAGTCAGTCACGACAGAAGCAGCCAAGAAGCAACGCTTGAATAAAATCATAATAAAAATAATAAAGAAAGCACATCACTAGTATATAGGAGAATTTCTATTCATTCCCAAGTCATTGTATATTATTACTTGCTTCTTCACTATTCATAATAAGTATGACAATAATCTATATATTTTAGTTATAGGTGTGGTGCAAAGAAAATGAGAGATTATAATTTTTAAGATTTTTATATAGATTTGAGAATTTATGATTTGAAAATAAATAAATTATAGTTAGAGATAAATATTGTTGAGTTTTTATTAAAAAATTTGAAATTTAAAGATGAATAATTAAATCTATTGAAAATTAAATGCATAGCATATATCTCATGGTCATGTAATAACTAATGTGTTAAAAAATGTAAAATAGAGCATAGACTATAATCATTGCATGAATGAATTATAATAAGGTTGATGATTTACATCGTCAAAGCATAAATATGCTAATACAAAAGATTACATTGCACAACTTTGTCAAAAAAATATATTTAAATTTATATTTGATAATAAGATTGCTCAATCAAATAAACTAAGCAAAAGGCTCAAAGACAGAACTAGAAGGGGACCACCACAGGCCATACCCATGTTCCCACAAATTTTATAAATATTATTAGTATTTTATTATAATTTTTGTCTTTATATTTACTTTTTTATAAATTTTATAAGATATTTTTTAATATGTCTTTTTTATTCAATATATTGAACGTAATAATTTTTTTTTCCGTAATCGTAGTTTATAATATTATTAAATTGTATAAAGATATGTATAGATGGTTTCGTACAAAATTATATTAAAAAAAAAAAGTGGCTTGATTAAAATACACTGTAAAAATAGAGTATATGAGGAATTTATAATAATAAAGAGAAACTCACAGATATAATAGTAGTCAAGGTTGTGACAATGTTTTTGGAAGTCTTGTTCATATTTAAAAATTGAACTCCTAAAATCACAAAACTCTAACATCTAGATTTAATATTTTAACATTTAGTGATGAATGGTGGCGTCTCGTAGGCGCCGGCTGCTGTCACATATTCACTGTGGTGGGAAATTGGATTTTAATATAGACATAAGGTGTAAATATAAAAAGTGGTATTCATTCTGGACATAATGTATACATATAACATTTTATAGTGTTTAAATTATAAAATTAAGATATCAATGCAATTTTTCAAAAATTAAAATATATTATATAAAAATGTTTGAAATCCTCTCTAATTAGAGACCTCATATCAATATTTTGATTGCATGGATTGATAGTCGGCCTTAACCGAAGTGTAGATACTTTTCACAAACTCACAATTTGTCTTTAATTAAAAAATATACTATAATAATGAGTAGTTACCAATAGTATCCTAGTTTAAAAATAATACTAGCTTCAAAATTGTCAAGGTAGCAAGTTCCAAAATTCAATAGTTGATTGATATTTAGTATAAACTAAATTATTAAAAATAATTTTTCGTTACTTTACAATTTTTGGAAGTTATTGATAAAGAAAAATATTAATAGATGACAAATGGTAAATTTGCCTTAGATATATACTACTATTTGTGTATTTATGATGTTTTTAACAATCTTGCATATTATAGATCATGAGGTGTAAAGAATTTTAAGATACATTTTTAGTTCTTTATGTTTGGTCTAATTCCTCGCTTAAGTCATTTAATTTTTTTTTTATTTGATCATTTAAGTGACACGTTGTTTGTAATATTAGATTTTTATGTTTTAGTTTCTTTGCATAAATGTCTTTTTTTTTAAAGATTTCAATAAAAAAAATGTCACACAGCAATTATAATGTTAACGTGTGTTTAACAATACACGCACGATAATTATAAAAATAAATAATTCTTATATTGGTCATTTTAAGCTTTGGCTAAATGCACCTATGGTTTTCTAAATTTAATCTATTTTTCGCTTAGCTCGAATCTTGATCTTGTTCCTCATCACTGTCTTCCTGGCCACCATCTTCTTGATCTTCTACAACATCTTAAAAAATCCTATA
>NC_021161.2:21520070-21531825 GCF_000331145.2 Cicer arietinum
ATAATAATAATAATAATAATAATAATAATAATAATAATAATAATAATAATAATAATAATAATAATAATAATGAAAACATAAAATAAGATAATAAAAAGGAAAAGGAAGACCAAGCCATCTTCTTCTTCTTCTTCGTATATACCCTTGCCGCCATTCCTATTTCTTCTCTATGTTCTCTCTTCAATTATGATCGTTATAGTGGGTGTTGTGCAAAACCGAGACCACATTTGTGATAGTTGTGATCTCTTCTTTCATTTTCAACTTGAATCGCAAACTTAAACGCCCTATTCCTCTTTGCCAAAAATCACATCACCACCTGTTGATCAAGATTCCGGCCACCACGACCATCACCAATGAAAACTGAGACCATATTTGGACTCCACAAAACACCCTCTTCCATTACCTATGCTTCAAATCGCCAATCGTTATACTTAAAAAAAATGGGTTTTCACCCTCGCCGCGGCTGTATTGCCAAACTCCGGCCAACACGTTCATCGTCTTGAAAAACTGACATCATTTTTGGATTCCTCTCGTCAAAACCTTCAAGAAGCACTACTCATTTGTGTGTTTCGTTGAAATTGATGCCGGACCCTGTCGGCACCCCAGTACGTCGGTGAGACCTTTTCTAATAACATGGTTCACAACGTTTTGAATATGTTTCTTCGCCTAAAATTTTTATTAATTATATAATGCTGATTTTTTATGCCTCGGGAAAATTATCAGCCATGTTTCATTGACTCTGCAAATTCGTCGATGCTTTTGGACTCGTTTGGACGTGTTGTCGACATCTCATGGTTGCTGAAAATCATTATGGTCCTTATATCTTATGAAAGCGTCAAATTGAGGTATGGGGTGAGAGTGAGTTCGAATGCATGAGTATAAATTAAGTGAGATGAACGGGAATACCGTATTTCCCACAATTCATTCGGGGCTCGCTACGTATGGCAGAAGCCCTTTGAGTAATAATTGACTAATGAGCAAACTTGAATTTTGTGAGGTTAAAATGTGAATTAGAAACTTTTATAGGATGTTGTTTGATTTAATTTTTGAAGATCGTGTGATAGTTGAATTATTGTAGAATTGTGTATTTGATGCATTTTGTGCCTTGTTTATATCTATACTTGATATTGATATATGATATAAAATGTGATGAATTGTAATTATTTGCCTTGCAATTGAAGTGATGTGTGTGAACGATCTAGTATTATTATTATTATTATTATTATTATTATATGTGAGTGAAGACCCTTTATTGTTTTAGATGGCGTATTATGATGAAAAAATCTGAATGTAATGTATGACTATGGAAATCTGCAATGATGATGTGTACTCCTTGACTTGTGATATTACCACCTTGATGAATATCATGAAATGCATATTGTGTTTAATTGAATAGTGGCGAATTCGACCCGTGCAATGATGGTTCTCTTATAGTATCAAGCCTCCTAACCAAGTACTTCAGAGTTAGAATGGTACCAATGAAAGAGGAGGAGTATAGAGTATAAGTGCATGCATAACATTACTTGATTTGTGTAATTGCTTACTTGATGTTGTGGATTGTATCAATGTTTTACCTTGATTATTCTTGTTGGTTGTGATTTGATATGATACGGTGTTTAATATTTTTTTACGTGTTCTTCTCAGTTATTTTATACTATTACATGTTTTCGAAGCTCACCCCTCGTTGCTTGTGTTTGGCGCTTGCGAGAGCGCAGTTATTTCAGGTTATCGATTGGGGATCCACCCTCTGAATAGGTGATATTGGATGGGAGTAATTCTTCATATTTTGTTGAGTTATGAACAATTTAGATTTTTGTAAATTTGATTGATCAATTGTGTTATTTTTATCGGTTATTCAGAGGTTGAAATTAATTGTCTCTAAGTTTAGAACTTGCTTTTATATAAAAAATATTTATTTAATAAGCATCAACTATATTCGATATTAAGGATTTTTTTTTATTGAAAATTTTTATGCAAGAATTTTGTGTAAGTGTGAATGTGACGTCTTGAACCTTAACGTATTTTAAAACAAAAGAATATATATATATACTCTAATTTGGAACCGCTGCGAATCTCTTTAAAAACTAGTGCATTTTACTTTTATTTCAATTTGGGTTCAGGGTGTCACAGTGTGAATTAGAGAAAACTCAAAACGAGAAATTTATCTTTCTAACAAGAATTAAATAATGAGTTGTTACAAAAAAGTGATATCAAACTATACATCACAATGCAAAAAATAGTATTTTGCAGCGCTTTTTTTAAGTCATTTACAACGCTTTTTTTAAAAATTAAGCGCTCTAGTATCGAGGGCATTAAAAAGATACAACAGCGCTCTTTAAAATAACAAAGCGCTGTAAATCCCTTCTAAAAACGCGCTGCTTGTTGTATTACTTTTACAACGCTTTTTCAAAAAGTGCTGTAAATCCCTTCTAAAAACGCGCTGCTTGTTGTACTAGTTTTACAACACTTCTTTGAAAAGGCGTTGTAATATGTGCATTCTTTTGCACGTTATTACAACACTTTTTTAAAAAAGCACTATAATAGGTGCATTATTATGTTTTTCAATCAAGTGCCGTAATAGGTGCATTCTTATGTTTTTCAGAAAAGCGTTGTAATAGGTGCATTCTTATTCTATTTTTATTAGAAAACGTTGTAAATGGAATTTTTCTTGTTTGTATAAATAGGTTTTTTATGACATTTTTTTAGAAAACGCTGTCTTTTAATTTTTTTCCAAAATCATTTTAATCCAGCAATCAGTTTACAATCAATTTTAATCCAGTAATCATTTTTCATCCATCAATCAGTTTACAATCAGTTTTCATCTAACAATCATTTTCACAACAACAGAACTACATAACTTTATAATTTTCATATATGTAGTACCCGCAGTCTATGTTGTTAGTTTGACGAAGGAACTATAAAATAAAACATATAAGTCAATAAATATTTGTGTATTGATTGTTAATGAAATTTTAAAGGCATATATTTCAAACCTTTATTGGAATCCATGTTATTTGACTTTTCTTTTGACACTATAGCACCCATTTGAGCTCGGAAAACTTGTAAAGCACTATCAAATAAATTTGATTATTATAGCATTAACAAAGTAAGAAATAAATGAATATTACTTACGTGTCGAAGATAGTCTTTATATTCGAGTGATTGTTGTAATGGTCGTGCAAGGGATTTAAATAGTATATAACTTCAGAGGCTGCATTGATTGCAAATAGCACCCAATGTGCCCTACAACAACAAAAATTTGGTTGACAATTTTGTTTACACAACTAATAAATTAAGATCTCATAAATTAAAACAGATATAAATAAAGAATATATAATTACCCTGAGTTATATGGGGCAAGGAACAACTTATCCTTCTCTTTATTTCCCAATAGTATATCTACAACATATTTCATTACATTTACTGAATCGAGCTTAAACATTGAAAGCTTATGCGGAAACAATAATGAAAATCTATCAGACAATTCGCGTGTGCACACCAACTTCTTATACAAAAACCTTCAATGAAAATGTCAAATTAGATTTATTACCAATAAATTAAATTAATTACCAATAAATGCAATTAAAAGTAATTTTTATCTTAAGTAAAGTATTTTACCTAATGCATAAGCTGATGACAGTAGCACTCAGCTCCTTATGATTGAGAAGTTCGTATATGTGCTCTTTTTCAACTAGTTCTTCATACCCATCTCCGAAAATAGCTTCCTCGATGCTTATGATACGTGAATCGTTGCTGTCCATATTCTTTTTTGCTTGTATGTCAAGATACGACCCAAATCGAGCAAGGCGTGGATGACTTATTTTAGGAGCAGCAGCGGATTTACCCCGATCCAGTTTTTGAATTTTGGCAGCTTTATTACCCTCCAATTTTTGAAGTTTGTCAGCTTTATTTTTACCACGAACATCTAGTTGTGGTGCGGCTTTATTCTGGTAGGTTTGTTGTGCAGGTGGTTTTGATTGAATTCGATAAAATGATGTTAATTAGTTTGGTAGTTAATTGAATATGAAAAAAATGACAAACTTGCCAGAATAAATGTGACAAACCTTTTCAAGTGACGTGACTGACTCGTTGCGAGGAATCTTCTTGTCATTTCCTTTAGACTTTGTATGAATCTAAATAAATGTGAAATTAAAGTTAACATCGGAAAAAATCAGCAATTAAATATAATCAATTAAACATACCTTATCAAGGGCAACAAGATTTTTGGGCCAAGCCACGTAACTACCTATTGCTTCTCTCAAATGCTTCATATCTCCATCGTTGTCCGGTATAGGCAACGGTACATTAGGTTCAAAAACAATCACGGGTGGTACTTTGACATGGCCGACAGGGATTAGAGTGTTGTGCAATACTTCTCCCAAAGTATTGTACAATGTTCCTTTTCCAACCTTGTGATGAGTAGGGGAGGATAAATATAGCACGCAAGTAGAGACACCCTAAATCAATGGTTAATACATAAGTATGTGAAACAATTAGGTTGAATGAATTTCTTATTTTATTAAATAATTAATTACCTCAGGAAGACTTTTAAGACCAATGTTGCAACTAGCGTTTTCACTCTCTATTTGTATTTCACGTTGGAGCTGATCCATAAGTTTCTTTTCTTTATTTGTTTTCACCAAGAATGCCACTTGCTCTGTTAGGACTTTGAGCTTCTCTAATACTTTTTTTTAGAAAACGCTGTCTTTTAATTTTTTTCCAAAATCATTTTAATCCAGCAATCAGTTTACAATCAATTTTAATCCAGTAATCATTTTTCATCCATCAATCAGTTTACAATCAGTTTTCATCTAACAATCATTTTCACAACAACAGAACTACATAACTTTATAATTTTCATATATGTAGTACCCGCAGTCTATGTTGTTAGTTTGACGAAGGAACTATAAAATAAAACATATAAGTCAATAAATATTTGTGTATTGATTGTTAATGAAATTTTAAAGGCATATATTTCAAACCTTTATTGGAATCCATGTTATTTGACTTTTCTTTTGACACTATAGCACCCATTTGAGCTCGGAAAACTTGTAAAGCACTATCAAATAAATTTGATTATTATAGCATTAACAAAGTAAGAAATAAATGAATATTACTTACGTGTCGAAGATAGTCTTTATATTCGAGTGATTGTTGTAATGGTCGTGCAAGGGATTTAAATAGTATATAACTTCAGAGGCTGCATTGATTGCAAATAGCACCCAATGTGCCCTACAACAACAAAAATTTGGTTGACAATTTTGTTTACACAACTAATAAATTAAGATCTCATAAATTAAAACAGATATAAATAAAGAATATATAATTACCCTGAATTATATGGCGCAAGGAACAACTTATCATTCTCTTTATTTCTCAATAGTATATCTACAACATATTTCTTTACATTAACTGAATCGAGCTTAAACATTGAAAGCTTATGCAGAGACAATAATGAAAATATATCTGACAATTCGCGTGTGCACACCAACTTCTTATACAAAAACCTTCAATGAAAATGTCAAATTAGATTTATTACCAATAAATTAAATTAATTACCAATAAATGCAATTAAAAGTAATTTTTATCTTAAGTAAAGTATTTTACCTAATGCATAAGCTGATGACAGTAGCACTCAGCTCCTTATGATTGAGAAGTTCGTATATGTGCTCTTTTTCAACTAGTTCTTCATACCCATCTCCGAAAATAGCTTCCTCGATGCTTATGATACGTGAATCGTTGCTGTCCATATTCTTTTTTGCTTGTATGTCAAGATACGACCCAAATCGAGCAAGGCGTGGATGACTTATTTTAGGAGCAGCAGCGGATTTACCCCGATCCAGTTTTTGAATTTTGGCAGCTTTATTACCCTCCAATTTTTGAAGTTTGTCAGCTTTATTTTTACCACGAACATCTAGTTGTGGTGCGGCTTTATTCTGGTAGGTTTGTTGTGCAGGTGGTTTTGATTGAATTCGATAAAATGATGTTAATTAGTTTGGTAGTTAATTGAATATGAAAAAAATGACAAACTTGCCAGAATAAATGTGACAAACCTTTTCAAGTGACGTGACTGACTCGTTGCGAGGAATCTTCTTGTCATTTCCTTTAGACTTTGTATGAATCTAAATAAATGTGAAATTAAAGTTAACATCGGAAAAAATCAGCAATTAAATATAATCAATTAAACATACCTTATCAAGGGCAACAAGATTTTTGGGCCAAGCCACGTAACTACCTATTGCTTCTCTCAAATGCTTCATATCTCCATCATTGTCCGGTATAGGCAACGGTGCATTTGGTTCAAAAACAATCACGGGTGATACTTTGACATGGCCGGCAGGGATCAAAGTGTTGTGCAATACTTCTCCCAAAGTATTGTACAATGTTCCTTTTCCAACCTTACGATGAGTAGGGGAGGATAAATATAGCACGCAAGTAGAGACACCCTAAATCAATGGTTAATACATAAGTATGTGAAACAATTAGGTTGAATGAATTTCTTATTTTATTAAATAATTAATTACCTCAGGAAGACTTTTAAGACCAATGTTGCAACTAGCGTTTTCACTCTCTATTTGTATTTCACGTTGGAGCTGATCCATAAGTTTCTTTTCTTTATTTGTTTTCACCAAGAATGCCACTTGCTCTGTTAGGACTTTGAGCTTCTCTAATACTTCCTCATTAGATGGATTTGGGCACTTCTCTTGGGAAAAATAGCGGGTTGGAGTTACGCCAAATCTTTTCACCCTCACGCGGCCGGAATATTCAGGAACATTAAATACTTTACCGAGTATGTCCCTGCAACTAACTTGTTTGTTGTCCTCTTGATTTTCAGAACTTTGTTCTAGATTCTCCTAAAATATAAAATATTAAAGTACACAAAGTTGTATTACTTTTTGAAGATTTTCGTTATCAACAACTCCATCTTTATTTACACGAGCCTCCTTCCACAAAATATGATGACCCAATGGTTGATCGGTTTGGGTCTCTTGTAGCTATTCATTAAGACATAAACAAAAGTTATTCGTTAAGATCATAAACAAAAAATTAGTTAGAAACTATAGTTTATAATGAACCACATTATATAAAAGCGATGTTTACTTATAATTTTTTGCTCTAAACGTGCATATCCCATACGAGATTTTTTGTATGGATGTGTTGGATTTTTGGCCCTCTTGTGATTTTCCGTACTTATACTATATATATAAAAAATAACAATTGTTTAAAAATTTAAAATACACTATGAATATGAATAATAAAACACAAATGCTAATAAATTAATCACTTACCACAAATGCGGGGTCTGCACGTTTAGCTACAAATGCACTCCATTCTTCATTTGATATACAGTGTTTATATATGTTTGAAGCTTCAACATTCATATTTCCATCATGATCTCTTAGGTAGCAGTTTGACAGATGAGATATAAATCCCCGGTGTATTTTTCCGGCAACTCTAAGCACGCAAGTTTTTCTCACCTCATCAACATCAAAAGCAGATTGCAAACCAAATAAAGATATAGTTTGAGTAATGTATTTCATTGGAAAAAATTATAAGTAACAAAAAAGTGGAGTAAAAAACTTACTTTTATATCATTCCATATTATATCTTGTGCATCCTTCAAAGCCTTATCTCTCCAATCGTCAATTGTAATTGGCATATTCTGACGAACAACAGCACCGATATAACTTACCAAATAGTAAGTACATGCTTTCATTCCATCCCACCTAATAAACTCAAATAGTAAGTACATGATTTCAAAAAAGATAAAAAATAAACAGCAAACAAAGTATAATATATATAACTCAAATTTTATACCATTACTTGCTTTTATGACATTTTGCATAATGGTGGCACCACATTTAACTTCATTTTCAAAAGTTTTAGTGTTGACAACTTCCTCATTTTGACGATCCAAAGCCTTGTTAGAATCCATTTATCGACAACAAAGTCAACAAGCAGTTCAACATGTAGTTCAGTATAACTTCAACAAGTTTAACATGCAGTAGTTTAAGTATGTAGCAGTATAAGTTCAACATGCATTTAACAAAAAATTAATAAATACAATACCTTAAGAGTGCGAAGAAATATGACTTCATTGAAGAAGAAAAAGCGAGAATGTGAACAGTTTGTAGGACAGAGGGTTCGTAGAAATACGTAATGAGGGTTCGTAGAAATATGTAATGAGGGTTCGTAGAAATACGTAATGAGAGTTCGTAGTTTATAATGAGTGATCGTAATAATGTTCGTAGGACAAAGATGGAGATGGTTCACAATGGAGAGGAAACTAGTTGGCAAATGGTTCGTACGGTTGACAAATGATTCGCAATGAGAAGGAGGAGGATACTGAAGTGTAGTGAAGTTTACGTAATGAAGAGGAAACTGAAGCGGTTTACTATTATATATAAAACTCTATTACAACCCTTTTTTAAAAGAGCGCTGTAAAATACCTCCTTATTTTATTTTTTAAAAGTCTTTTAAAGTGTTTGTCCAAAAGCGCTTTAAAAGGCCTCCTTATTTTATTTTTTAACAGCCTTTTAAAGCGCTTGTCCAAAATTGCTTTAAAATGACACCTTTATTTTTTAACAACCTTTTAAAGCACTTGTCCAAAAATACTTTAAAAGACCTCTTTGTTTTCTTATGTAACAAAGGCCTTTTACAGCGCTTTTTCAGCAAGCTCTTTAAAAGACTTCTTTAAATTAGTATAAAACAAAGCTTTGTGACCTCCTTATTTTTTTTAAAGGCTTTTATAGCGCTTATTGACAAAAGCGCTGTAAAATTACGTATATTTGGATTTTTTTCTTTCCAAATAATTAGTTAAATACATATATATATATATATATATATATATATATATATATATATATATATCAATGCTAAATTACATGATCAACTCATATTGGTACTCAAACAAAGCTTTTTCAAGTTCAGTATAAGCAAAAAATCAAATACAGTTCAAGCTAAATACTAAAATGTCAAATTCTGGCAGATCAAACAATTAAATTACATGAACATAGTTCAGATTACATGGCTTATATAAAACAATTAAAAACATTAAGATGCCCTTCTTCTTTTCTTGGTGGGATTCACATTTGTTTGTCCATTAACGATACGAAACGATGGATTAATTCAAATTCCCTCATCATGATCATCTCTAAGATATAAACCATTATTAGTTGAATCGATTTCATGTGGTTGTGATGTTGCAAAGAAAATATTATTACCAACATCTTCATCATTATTCTTATCATCACTTATTTTATCGGTCGATAGGACAACTGACCGTTTATCATCAGTAGGATCAATGACATAAAACACTTGTTGAGCTTGCAACGCTAAAATAAAAGGCTCATCTTTGTATCCCATCCTATTAAAATCGACAAGCAAGAACCCTGACTCATCAATCCGAGCGTCATTATTATTATCGACCCACTTGTAACCAATATGGGAACACGAAACATTGTGTAGTCTAACTCCCATATGCGCTCGATAACCCCAAAATATGATAGATTTGCATATATTGGGTTTTTGTCTTTTGCACTTGAGATATGTATCGCTTCAGCTGCGAGAGTGACTCTGATATTTTGCATAGTTGTTTGATCATCTTGTTCTTTGGTATAAAATGTGTAGTCGAGGTCTATAGTGGTAACTCAGACCATTTGCTAGCCACCTCAATCTCTGTGAAATTGATTCAGGGTCTATATAAAACTTTGACTTTATGTGATTATTTAACCATGTGATAAAACTTTGATTGTGCTCTCGAGTTATCCAATTTTGATTGCTATTCATGTTCAAACTAGATAACTGATCCATGTGTATTGTAACGTACGGTTGAACCTCATCATCATTGTGCAGAACATACAATTGTGCCTACTCCCATTCTGTCCTAGATATAGTCATTAGTCTCTTTCCAATTATCATTTCTCTTGATATTTTTCCCGAATGACGAGACATGGGAAGCCCTATGGATTCAACATTGAACAGATATTCAGTACAAAATTCAGCAGCTTCTTCGATAATGTACCGTTCAGCAATACAACCTTTTGGTCAACTTCTACTTTTTACGTACCCTTTTAATATTTTCATATATCGTTCTATCAGATACATCCATCTCATATTAGTTGGCCCACAAAGTTGTGTTGCCTTAACAAGATGAATAGTAAGGTGAACCATTATATCAAAACACGAGGGTGGGATATACATTTCAAGCTCACACAAAGTAACAACAATTTCCCTCTACAATGTCGGTAATTTTTGAGGATCGATCACTTTACTACTAATTTCCCTGAAGAAGAAACATAATCTAGTTATGGCTCGTCAAACTTTTTCTGGTAAAATGGAACGTATACCTATTGGTAGCAAATGCCCCATTAGAATATGAAAATCATGGGTCTTCAAACCTCTTAACTTGAGGTCTTTCATACAAACTAAATTTTTAATGTTTGAAGAGTGTCCTTTTGAGCAACAAGAGGTAGATATGTGCGATTTCCTTTCTTTACGGAACCCAATTCATTTCTTATTCCCATATCGACCAAGTCCAATCTTGCATTGATGTCATCTTTAGACTTTCCTAGAACATTGAGTAACGTACCAATAACACTATCAAACACATTTTTTTCAATATGCATCACATCGAGGAAATGTCTTATATACAATGACTTCCAATATGGCAATTCAAAGAAAATTGACTTTTTCTTCCACCCAGTTTTGACCAGCTCTCCCGCAAAAGGTTTGCCAAATTTATTGGTCAAACATTGTACTTTTTCAAGTATTTGATATCCAGTCGGTGCTAAAGGAGCTTTATCTTCCTCTAATTTTCCATTGAATGCATTTCTCCACCCACGATATTGATGGCTATAAGATGAAAATCTATGATGTCCAAGAAATACATTTTTCTTACAATGTTTCAACCACATCTAATTTGTACTCTCTTCACATATAGGACATGCATGTTGAATCCTTTCCTAACTCATGCCAATAGAGCACAAAATTCGTTTAGCCTCGTAGGTTCGATTGGGTAGATCGTTATCATCTAGCAACATATCTTTTAAGAGTTTTAATAATTCTGTGAAGCTTTTATCAAACCATCCATTACTCGCTTTTATGTTGTACAACTTTAATATCGCCGACAATCTTGTGAATTTAGTACAACCATTATATAATGGTTCCTCTGCATCACTCAACAAAGTCTCAAACATTTTAAGACAATCCCGAAGATCTTCTTCAACTACTTTTGCAATCTCCTCAACTCGGTCCGGCTCATATGTATCTGTGTCGAAATCAGTTGAAGCATATGTCGAACCATTCTCAAAATTAATGTTTCCTTTTTTTTTTCTCACCATGTCTTATCCACACATGTATAACTTTGATCAATTCCATGTCATACTAAGTATCCTTCCAATTCATCTTCTCTAACATGTTTTCCAAAACAACATTTTACACAATGACAAACGACTCTATTTGGATCTTTTGCATTATTCACTGCAAACTCAACAACTCCTTCACTCCATTTTCATACTCTTTTGAAAATCGATTGACAGAGATTGTAATATCCTAAATCAAATAATTAAAAATAATTAGAATTTTAAGATATTCTAATTTATAGATTATTATGATTATATTATTATTATTATTATTATCATTATTATTATTAGTATTAGTATTATTATTATTATTATTATTATTATTATTATTATTATTATTATTATTATTATTATTATTATTATTATTATTATTATTATTATTATTATTATTA
>NC_021161.2:21531928-21532848 GCF_000331145.2 Cicer arietinum
TATATATATATATATATATATATAAAATTACTAAGAATAACATGGGGATATAAGAATCAAAAAAGAGAAGAAATATAAATCTAAAAAGATAGAAGTATACCCAAATAAAGAGAAGCTATAATACTTTGTGGTTGTGGTAACGGTTATTAGCAAACAACATATCAAGAACGCTTCAAGAGGTGAGTAATCACACCCTTTAAACTTTCATGGTACATTTATTTTGGAAATTTAGAATGGAAAAAGAGTTAAGTATTTTGATTGGTATTTTCTTCTAAACATATATTTTTGTCGAGAACTTAACTCTATTAAACTTGAGATTTTATGAATTGTAATAATAGATTATAAATTGATTTATTTATTATTGTTTGTTAAATTACCATTTTTATGATTGTTTGAATATATATTCTTTAAAAAGATTGTATTATTATATTTTCTTGAATGATTGTTGTTATCATATATTCAAATGAACTAGTAGATTATAAATATGATTTTTCAAATATAGTTGTTGAAATATGAATTATTTGGATTTCATGTGTTTGAGAGATATATATTCTATAAAAAGAATGTTTTATTATATTTTCTTGAATGATCATTGTTATTATATATTCAAATAAAATATTATGTCATAAATATGATTGTTAAAATTATGAATGATTTTGATTGTGTGTGCTAGAGATGGGTCTTGTACCCCACCTATTGATGAGTTTTAAACTTCACAAAGAGATGAGGTTTAAACTCCACATGGATGAGTATTAAACTTCACAAAGAGATGAGGTTTAAACTCCACAAGGATGAGTATTAAACTTCACAAAGAGATGATGTTTAAACTCCACATGGATGAGTATTAAACATCACAAAGAGATGAGGTTTAAACTCCACAAGGATGAGTATTATACTCCACAAAGAGATGAGTTTTAAAC
>NC_021161.2:21533004-21536248 GCF_000331145.2 Cicer arietinum
GGGATGAGTTTTAAACTTCACAAAGAGACGAGGTTTAAACTCCACAAGGATGAGTATTAAACTTCACAAAGAGATGAGGTTTAAACTCCACAAGGATGAGTATTAAACTTCACAAAGAGATGAGGTTTAAACTCCACATGGATGAGTATTAAACTTCACAAAGAGATGAGGTTTAAACTCCACACGGATGGGTCTTGTACCCGATATATAGATGAGTATTAAACTTCACAAACAGATGAGGTTTAAACTCCACATGGATGACTATTAAACTTCACAAAGAGATGAGGTTTAAACTCCACACGGATGGGTCTTGTACCCCACATATGGGTGAGTATTAAACTTCACAGAGAGATGAAGTTTAAACTCCACACAGATGGTTCTTGTACCCCATATATAGATGATTTGTAAAGTTTACAATGAGATGAAGTTTAAACTCCACACAGATGGGTCTTGTATCCCACATTGGATGAGCTGGTGCTCCACATGATTAGATAATACTCACTTTGCATAAGTAGTATATCTCCATCATTGAATTGATTGATTATTTTCTGCAGAATAAATGTGTATATTGGAATTATCTGATTATGATAGATGTGGATTATCTTTTATTTAATTGATGAGTTTTTATTAATTATTGGAAGTAGTTAGTTATTATAGAGAAATCTTATTTATATCATTAATAGTTCTAAAGAATATTTTTGGATAAAGGCGGGTGCCATGATTGACTTTTTCCGTTTACCGCTTCGGCTGAAACAATACTTGTTTTAAAATGGTGTGTATTATTCGCTGGGATTTAGTATCTCATTAAAGTGTTGTTTTTAGATATTGAGACCGTTGAGGATGTCGAGAGTTGAGAAGTCCTACCTCCCTTGAGAAGAGTGACTTCCTTCAATTAGGTTAGTAGATCAAGAATAAGTAGACATAATGTGTACATTGTACTATATTTTGGGATTAGATATTATTTGCCAAGTTTTGGGTATTTTAAATATTAAAGATTTTTCAGTTGTAAGGATTTATTTTGAGATTTCATAACATTACTTATTTCAAACAATTCATTATTTATTACAGTACCTTATTATTCTCTTATATAATCTTCAAATTTTTTTCCATTATTACCTCAGTTTTTATACTCACGTAACTAGGCGTTACATTTTATATGATCTATATAAATGCAGTTACAAAAATAATAAGCTACTGATAACATTATACCAATATATAGTACACATATCTAGTATAGTACACATATCTAACATTATACATTATACTGATAACATTATACCAATAAGCTACTCATATATGATTTCAAAATAGAACAGATCAACAAATTTCAAAAAAGAATAGATTTTATATGATCTATTATGTAACAATTTATTAGTTTTAGTGACAACAACAAATTAATAGATACAGTACCTGGGACAACGTATCCAATTTTTTTTAAAGGAGGAGCAATAGATGAGCGCAGAGTAGAGGAGATGAGGGTTCGTAGGGTTAAATTTGTTTTTATTTATTTAAAGTAAATTATTTTTATTTAAAGTGAATGATTTTACAGCGCATGTATAATAAGCATTCTAATAGGTCCCTTAATTATGTGAAAGCGCAAGTCTTTACAGCGCTTGTATAAAAAGCGCTCTAATAGGTCATTTAATTATGTGAAAGTGCAAGTCATTACTGTGCTTGTCAAAAAAAACGCTTTAAAGCTATGTAACATAAGGTGGGAGTGCTATATTTTACAGTGTTTGTGTTTAAAGCGCTCCAAAAGCGCTGTAAAACATTATGTGAGGGCGCTTCATTTTACAGCGCTTTGGAAGAAGCGTTGTAAAAGCCTTGTAAACATTATGTGCAAGTGCTATGTGACCCTATATGACCCTACAACAGCGCTTTTTCCAGAGCGCTTGTCAAAAAAGTGTTTTTATATCATCCGTTATTTTTAAAATATTATACAACAGTGCTGTATTTTATAAGCCCTATAAAAGGCGCACTATAAAATGTCATTTTTGGCGTAGTACATCCACTCTAAATGTCTAGTAATTGGTGTTTTAATTGAGTCTTTTGTTCACTCCATATTTAATATTTTTCATGATATATTTTTTGTTGCATAAACTGTTAGTTTTTTTTAATGGGTTTCAACGAGGGGATTCAAGCTACATGTTTTTTCTTCTTTCAACAAAACAAGTTAAACTCTTCCTCAAATGCTTCATCTTGTTCACCATCAACCTTCATCATAAAATTTAAATAAAAAAATCCAAAATATCCCAATATAATTAAAAGCAAATATGGTATTAAAACCTAAAAATGTCTAAAAGTATGAATTTGAATCTCCGCTTGCAAAAGTTAGATTTAGAGTGGAAGATGATCAAGAAAAAGAAGGACTAAGAAATCAAACAAAATATAATTTAAATGATCGATTCAAAAAAATAAAAACATAAAGGGTTAATCTGGATGAAACTGTCATGACCACATTAAGTTTTACTTTTTAGGTTAGAATAACATTTTTGAATTTTTATTTTTAATAAAAAGTAGTTTAAAAAGTATATTTAATTTTTATTTTGTCACATCAACACTATTATACATATATTAATATTTTAACAGTTACATGATATATTTTTTAACGGAAGTTATAAAAAATAGCATTTATGTAAGTAGATTATCACTTAAAAGTTAGTGTGGATAATAAAATAAAAATTAAATGACTAAATCAAAAATAAATAAATAAATGAAACTAATTGAGAAAAATTTAAAAGAGTAAGTTTATTTTATCGTGTCAATAATTATTTTTATTGACTACATATGATAATTATCTTTTCCAAACGTCTAGAATTATGTTTATTATTAAAGAAGTTATCAAGCAACCTCGTAGTTGTCAAACTTTAATCACTTTTCTTACCTTAATAATAACCCTTCAATGGCTTAATAGATGTTGATAGCTCAATATTCTCGAAAGCCAATTAAATGATATATTATTTATTAAATCTATTTTTGATTTTCACACCTATTTACTGTGCCGAAATTCATATGTTTCACAACAATTAAACTCTTAGAAATTGTAGCAATCATGAAAATCAAAGCTTTTAATTTGTGTTTCCTTTGTGCATTGTTTCTTTTATCTGTTGTGGTAACTGAGACATCCAAAGATGGTAAACAATATACAAATAGTTATCATGTATGTACACATAATTACTTTCTTACTAAATAATTAATTTAATAAATAATGTAATTCAATTTATTTGCCGGTTATGCAAAAGAC
>NC_021161.2:21536463-21558366 GCF_000331145.2 Cicer arietinum
TAATAATAATAATAATAATAATAATAATAATAATAATAATAATAATAATAATAATAATAATAATAATAATAATAATAATAATAATAATAATAAGATTGATGTTGTATACCTTTTAAAAAAATAATGATGTTTTTCATACCACATATAATTGTTTAGGTAAACTTTCATATGTGATCATTTATTATTTTTATAATAGAATCGCCTCTTTAATCTCATTTAGTTCCTTAATTTATAATTTATATACAAGTAATTAATTATTTTTTATCAACAAATGTTAAGGTGAAAATCCATCTTGAATTATTATTAATAATTTTTATTAAAAATAATGCAATTCATGATCATCTAATTCTTTCAATAAATATTAGATTTACCATACCTATTGGACAAGCAACTTTTTAAAACTGAATCTCATAAATGAACAAAGAGTAGAAATATGCCAAAACAAAATATCCTATTGCACGAAATAAAATTATTCACCTAAGAACTAAACCATTTGAATTTATAAAATAATAATAATAATAATAATAATAATAATAATAATAATAATAATAATAATAATAATGATAATAATAATAAGATTGATGTTGTATACCTTTTAAAAAAATAATGATGTTTTTCATACCACATATAATTGTTTAGGTAAACTTTCATATGTGATCATTTATTATTTTTATAATAGAATCGCCTCTTTAATCTCATTTAGTTCCTTAATTTATAATTTATATACAAGTAATTAATTATTTTTTATCAACAAATGTTAAGGTGAAAATCCATCTTGAATTATTATTAATAATTTTTATTAAAAATAATGCAATTCATGATCATCTAATTCTTTCAATAAATATTAGATTTACCATACCCATTGGACAAGCAATTTTTTAAAACTAAATCTCATAAATGAACAAAGAGTAGAAATATGCCAAAACAAAATATCCTATTGCACGAAATAAAATTATTCACCTAAGAACTAAACCATTTGAATTTATAAAGGTAAAATATTAAATATCCTATTGTACTTCTTCGCATTTCTCCTATTAAGTTGATCGTAACATTATTCGCTCAAGTAACACTATATGTGACGTCCTGTCAAATGTAAGGGTCATCTCCAAATAACAAACGCATAACAACTATGCATACATATAAAGTTGTTATAGTAAAAATATAAATAAATCATATACTTAATAACGTTAACTCACCCAAACGACCAACATGAGGTACAATATATCAGTAATCTTTATAAAACACTAATCACACTTTAATCAATGCAGACCTTATTACTTAATCTATATGTCAATGTAATGATTCCGGAATATCGCCTCCCCCGCAAGGGTTTTGTTGGTCCTTCCAAACAACACCACTAACTCAAAATCCCCGTAAGGATATGTGGGCTCCAACCAATTATGGACGCACCACCATACAACTATGAATGAATGCATGAATGTGCACACTTTAATAAATCATTAATATAATGCGAGACTAACTTATTAACGACATATCACATAACATTTATTCTTCACACTTTGAATATGTTCAACATAACCATTATAATAACATATCACACCATATTTATTTTCCACAATTTGATAAAAAGCATTTCAACATAGTATATATTTAATCTCACAAATTTCAGAATAAACACAATCATACATAGATATAATTGGAGTGATGCCCTTACTGATATGAGTATCGTTATTAAAATTCGCGGTCTTTTTTCCAAATGTGCTACACTTGAGGGATGAATCACTAACTGATTTAGTTCTCGAATTTCTTATTTTTTTTTTATTTCCTAAATCCTTCGCATAGCGTTTTTGAATGGAAGACGTCAGCTTTGTTTTATTTCTTTTTATCATTAGAAGTGGGGAAAGTGGTAAGCCATGAAATTTGTTTTAAACGGTTAGCGTTTATTATTATTATATTATTATTATTATTATTATTATTATTATTATTATTATTATTATTATTATTATTATTATTATTATTAATATTATTACAAAAATTTAAAATAACACAATACAATAGTAACTATCACCAATAATTTCTAGAATAATTATCTCAACTATTAATAAGGTAAAATATAAAAATAAAATAAAATGTTTGGATGTTACATTCTACATACCTTAAATAGTTTCGTCCTCGAAACTGACACTAAAGAGTTTCTACATATAGCACACTTATCTTATCCGTTGAGAAAATCTTATCTATCATGCTTCAATTATTTCAAAATTCATCAAACCTAACATCCTCAATATTATTCTACCTATTGACAACTTTAAAATCACATTTGCTAAGTCTGATTTTACTTTAATCCTACCAAGAAAGCTTCATGTCCTCTACAGACCGAAACCTACCCCACACAAGATTTTGTTTATAATCATAATCGATCTAAATACATGTTAGAGAGTCAAATATTTGTGACAACTTTCCACGAATATACTCAACGTGTCATCGTTCTCAAACCACTATAAAGTGTTCTTACTTTTAATGTTAATCTTTTAGATCCAATACTCTAACTATATTCACTTGAATTATTCTCACAAGATTTTTTTTTTTTTAATTCATAGTTGCTCTTATGGCTAAAAATCTAATCCATATGATTTACTACTTAAATTCTCACTCCCTTATGGTTCAGTATCACTTACTCGTCAACTACAACTCACAACTCATAAACACAAATCATCTCTTTAATTCAAAACTTTCATTCTTAACACACCATTTAAGATTATCGTCTCTAATGTACTCTTAAACCTCAACATCTTTAATTCACCACAACCTTGGTCAAACAACACCATTTTTTTCCATTCACCCCATAATAATCAATAAATAATATCACCTACATTGAGATCTTTGATCACGCATACGATTGATCGCCTCAAATCATTCTCATTCATTTAATGTATGGTGCTGTCAAACATAAAAGTTGAAACTTATGTTATCATATCCTACAAGTATTCACAGGCTTTACTAATTTGAATTATTGGTTATAAAATACATATATTTACTCTATAAAATACTCTTAAGCAATTAACAAGTTCATACTTACTCAATCATGCAACTAGTAATAAGTTTTACATCGTCCCAAAACTACTTAATAATATCATAAACGTTTAGTCTCATGAATGTGACTATCATAAAATTCACATCTAATGCTCTAGCTCTCTTTCGTTCCCTCGATAATTTTCTTCTCCTAAAGTTTTGGACCATTAATTAACATAAATTCTTAATTGTAACCTCCATATCACAACCCCTACCAGACCCACTAAGTTTCAACCACGCTTCCGTTGTGCCACTCTAATAAATCGATTAAGAACATGATTTGTGTTCTTGTGCAATATGTACACAATGTTTATGTGAAGAATTATTTCGATCAAGATCGGAGTGGTGCATAAACTCACACACCATCTACTGAGGACTTCCGAGACACATGACCAACACTAACAAGACTAAAAACCATACCACTAACCCGCAATCCAATCTAGATCGAACTTCTTTGATACCACTTATAACATCCCGCTTTTTCGAGACATTAACTAACAAAATTCTAAACATAAAAAATACAAATTCATTTTTATTTATTTATTTATGATTATCTTAAATATTCATTTACCTTAAAATCAATTAATAATATTTTTAGTTATATTTTCAAAAATAATGAATCAAGGTATTTACAATAACTAGAAGTAAATTTAATGTGTTAAACAAAAGAAACTCCTATAGCCAAAACTATTGATGTTTTACTACCCAAGCATAAATCCTAGTTGACCATAAACTTTGGACTTGTGGAAAACTCACCCAACAAGTCTATCACCAGCACAAAAGTATCTCAAAGCCTCAAACTAGATGCTATTGTACTTTCTCGCGTTTCTCCTATTAGGTTGACCGTACCATTATTAGCTAAAGTAATACTATATATGATGTCCTGTCAAATGTAAGGGTCATCTCCAAATAACAAACACATAGCAAATATGCATGCATATATAGTTATTATAGCAAAAATATAAATAAATCATATACTTAATAACGTTAATTCACCCAAACGACCACCGGGAGGTACAATATATCAATTATCTTTATAAAACACTAATCACACTTTAATCAATGCATACTCAAACAAATCTTATTACTTAATTTATATGTCAATGTAATGATACCGAAATATCGTCTCCCTACAAGGGATTCGTGGGTCCTTCCAAGCAACACCACTAACTCAAAATCCTCGCAAAGATCTATGGGTTCCAACCAATTATGAACGCACCACCACACCACTATGAATGAATGCATGAATGTTGACACTTTAATAAATCATTAATATAATGCGAGACTAACTTATTAGCGACATATCACATAACATTTGTTCTTCACACTTTGAATATGCTCAACACAACCATTATAGCAACATATCACATAACATTTATTTTCCACACTTTGAATATGTTCAACATAACCATTATAATAACATATCACACCATATTTATTTTCCACAATTTGATAAAAAGCATTTCAACATAGTATATATTTAATCTCACAAATTTCAGAATAAACACAATCATACATAGATATAATTGGAGTGATGCCTTTACCGATATGAATTTTGTTATTAAAATCCTCACGCAGCGGTCTTTGCTCCAAATATGCTACAGTTGAGGGATGAATCACTAACTCATTTAGTTCTTGAATTTCTTCCTTTTTTTCTCTTCTAAACTTCGCAGAGTGTTTTTGAATGGAAGGCGTCAATGTTATTTTAATCATTTTTATCGTTTGAATTGGGAACATGGTATTAAATGGGGAAGGTGGTATTTCAATCTAAGCCATGAAATTTGTTTTTAACAGTTCTCTTTAATTATTATTGTTACTATTATTATTACTGTTATTATTATTAATATTATTACAAAAAATTAAAACAACCATGTACATTAGTAACTATCATGAACAATTTCTAGAATAATTATCTAAACTCCTAACAAGCTAATAAGATAAAATTTTAAAAATAAAATAAAATAGTTACATTTAACATGGATGTGCCTCGTGATCTCACAGGTAACAGAATCCTGTGGGATTTGTTACAGTAAAATATGTTGAAACGTTTGTCGAAGATGCTGCAAATCTTGAGTAAGAAGATATGAAATTGATGATGATGAATGTTGCACAAATAACTTTACGAAGACTTGAAACCTAAGTCCTTTTGTATCGTAAAATGTTTTGTGGATTTTAACAGATATCACAATTTAATAAAAGATAGTCGGATTCGATGTTAGTAGAGCGTTGGTGGTTTCGTTATAATATAAAAATTGAAAGGGGTGAAGAAAGTGTTGAGGGGTTGGAGTAATTAGCACATTTATAATTTGATCGAAAAAATATAGATGTTCAAAGTAGGGTTACATAAGTTGGATCGGAATGAGGAATTAGTTAGTTTGAGCGAAGCAGCGGTGGAGGAGAGAAGGTTTTTATCTGTTGCGTTCTTTTTTTTTTTTAATCCAAAAAATAATGCAACATCCAATAGCAGAAATTGAAGGTTTGTTGGTAACAAGAAGGTGACATGGATGTGTGGTGCAATTATGAATCACTTAAAATCGTGTAGGTCTATTTCTGTAGATGTGGAATGTCTCTAATTTAAGACCTTTAGTGGGATGGGAGCATTAGATCTTGATTATCAAGGTTAAATTGTGGGTCAATGTGAGGGAAATGAAGTATATTCTTCTGTAGTTTGAACTTGCTTATGGTTTAAGGTTAATTTTCAAAAGAGTCTTCTTTTGGAGATCCATGTGAATGATTCTTAGTTGAGGAGGCTGTAAAGGTATTACATCGTAAAGCGACTGGTACACCTTTCAAGTTTAAAATAATTGGTTATGCTTATGGGTGATAATCCTAAGATATTATTGTGTTTGGAAACCCCTGATTAAACGAGTTCCTGGTAGGTTATCAAGGATGGCGCGTTATTCTCATTAATTTAGGGAGTGAGGAGGCGAGGAAGATACATCGACTAAAATGGATAAAGGCGGGTCTTACTTGAAAGGCAATTTAGGGGTTCGATGTTTAAGAAACTTCAATTTAACGTTGTTGAACGAGACTTAACTCAATGTGGTGGTGGGATATTTTTCTTTGGTGAAAGGTAGTCGTGGGGGTAGTAATAAAGTGTTTGTTGATAACATGGTTAACAAGGTGGGAAATGGTATCAGCACTTTTTCTGGATAGATTCATGGATGGTAGGACGACTCTTAGTGATCGATTTAGGAGACTCTATATTGTGATGTTGGATAAAAATAAAACAATGGCTAATATGGTCTTGCAGAAGTGAAGAGTCAATTTGTAAATAGGAGTGTCGTCGTGAGCTTTTTGAGTGGGATAAGGAGCTAGAGGCGGAATGTCCTTTGTTATTGAATATCGAATTCATTAAATAGTTGTAGTTTTTGCATTGGTTACTTTTTTTAAAAGTAGTAGATGTATTTAATAATTATTGGGGGAAAATTAGTTAGGTTTGTGGTACAACTATATATATATATATATATAAAGTTGGTAAGTAATTCAAGAGAACAATTCTTCTTAAAATAAAGGTAATTTTGGAATTATAAAAAAATGATGTATTAATTTAATAGCTGTATTTTTCACATCGGTTCATCTTTATAGAAAATTGTAGATACGTTTAATAAGAATTGTGGTTAAATGAAGTTGGTTTGTGGTAAATTTATCTTTATATGTAAAGGTTGTAAAAAATTGTTTGGCTATAAAATTTAAAGTCTAAACTTAGCTTGTGGCCTATCAAATCTTTTAGATTTAAATATATTTTTGGTCTTTACAAATATGTTTCATTTTGATTTTAATCTTTGTAATTTTTTTTGTTTGATTTATACCTTTGTGATACCCTAAACCTCAATTAAAATTTTTGAATTTTGACATTGAGTGATGAAATTCTTCAAGAAAAACTATTTTATAAGGTAAAGAGTATCATGTAATAACTTAACACGTCACATCAATCCAAAAACATTCATCAAATTTAACAACTCAAAGTCATAATATTTCACAAAAAATTATTTTGAAATCAACGTAAATAAGTTTAGTAATAAATGCAAATATAATTCCAACATGATATCTCTATCAGAGTGGAAATTCCAAAAAAATAAAAAGACATTCCAAAATGACGTCAAAAACGACATATAATAAAAGTCTTCAAGATAAGACGGCTTTCGATACTCTAAGGATACTAGTCGTCACAAGCATGAGAAATATTCAAGAACATAATATCAAAGGTTAATCCAAATCAATCGCAATAAAACAGTCGCAAGGATGAAATATTATGCATGTTCTATACTTTATAATTCTTCATCATTTGGTACCGTTCTACTCCAAAGTACTTGGTTAGTAGTCCTGATACTACAGAAGTGTACAGACAATTCATGAATGGCCAAGTCCTCATAGATCCCCTTGACTCAACTCGAGACACACATACGCGACAGTCGGGATACTCATGTGTTGCACGGTAGCTCCCGACCTTAGGGAATAACCCACTAATCCACTAGAAATTCCCTATCAGAGATACCCCCAGGGTCTACCAGTCTTACCTTACGATTCGACTGTAGCCTTCCACGATCAGGCTCATTCAATTGTACTCTCCAAAATCACTAGGTTTGTTAGACTCTTCATATATGATTATAAAATAATCTTAACTCCAAAAATCTCCAATATCTATCTCATACATATTTGATTATCACAAGTCAACAACTCTCAATTTGAATTCAAAATATTCATTAAAATTTATGTCTACGTAAATACCAGTCATTCTACATTAATCATCATAATTTATATCATTATATATGCATATCAATCAATCTCAATAAAATTCCAATATTTGGTCTACACCACTCACAATGCACAATCTAGTCCTATCAATCACATAATAGGAAATCAAACAAGTGATGCATTCAAGTAAAATTATGTTGGAAAAATCCAGTGATAATTAGCAATAACTATCTCAATAATGCAGCATAATTTTTCTTCCCCACCTGTGCAGATAAATGGCCAAACAGAAAATACAATTCCACAAAGCAAAAATAATTGGTAGGAAATTAAATATGAGACAAACACAATTTTTAACGTGGAAAACTTCCCTCGAATTGAGAGAATAAAAATCACGGGACCTAGTCCAGTAAAAACTTCCACTATAATAATTAATGGGTACACCAGAGTCTTCCTAATAACAATAGGGAACATCAATCAACAATAACAACCTTATAATAACGTTCCACTAAAGTGGGTATGCCAAAGTAACTCTTAGAGAAGATAAAACTACTCAAACTATATATATTAAAGTAACCAACTCAGTGGTAGAAATAACCTATCAAAATTGTAGATCAAACGAAGCAGGTTTGCTACACACCTGTTACCACCACCAGAACCAAACCCTTATTTTTCTTCCCTAGCAACCGTTCTCTTTCCTTATAATTCTTAGGGATTTCTAAATCCCTTTTATTTCCTTCACATGGGCCAAACCCATTAAAACCTTCTTTTTTATTTTCTTTTTATCTTAATAATAACAATACTAATAAAACTAGTGGGTTCCACTTGGGGAGTGAGCCCACCCAACAAATCTCCCCATCACGACTCAAGTGGGAAGATACTGCTCAACCATTCTAGCTTTCTTTCTATAGCAAATCATCTTCGACACATGCAAGGTCTTCGTCATCATATCTGAACCATTCTCATCAGTATGAATCTTCTCAATTAAAAGTGACTTCGTTTCCAGTGCATCTCGTATCCAATGATACTACACTTCAATATGTTTCGACTTTGTATGAAAAGTCGGATCCTTGCTGAGATGGATCACACTCTGACTATCATAGAATAACACAAACTTGTCTTGCTTGAGGCCTAATACATGTAGGAATTTCTTCATCCACGAGAGTTCTTTGGAAGCTTCAATTGCCGCAATGTACTCAGCTTCAGTAGTGGACAAAGCAACAAACTTTTGTAGTCTTGATTTCCAAGACATAGCTCCCCCTACAAAATTCATCATATAACCAGAAGTAGATTTTCTAGAATCAAGATCACCTGTCATATCTGCATCAGTGTAGCCATCCAACATAGGTTCACCACCTCCATAGCATAAACACACTTCAGAAGTGCCTCTGAGGTATTTGAGAATCCACTTCATTGCTTGCCAATGATCTTTACCAGCATAAGAGAGAAACCAACTAACAACTCCAACTCCATGAGCAATATCTGGCCTTGTGCATACCATATCATACATTAAACTACCAACTGTGGATGCACAAGGAACCTTCTTCATCTCTTCTTTGTCTTTCTCACTTGTAGGACATTTATCAGAATTCGATTTAAAATGAGTAGCAAGTGGAGTACTAATAGGTTTGCAATTGCTCATGTTAAACCTCTCTAACACCTTCTCAAGATAATTGTGTTGAGACAACCACAATTTATTATTCTTTCTGTCACGAGTGATTCTCATGCCCAGAATTTGCTTTGCAGGACCTAAGTCTTTCATTGCAAAATACTTGTTCAAATCTTTTTTTTTAAGATTGAATCTTCTTAGTGTCATGACAAACAATCAACATGTCATCCACATATAATAAGAGAATAATATAATCACCATCAGAGAATTTCTTGATAAATACACAATGGTCAGAAGTAGTTTTACCATACCCATATTTCTCCATGAAAGAATCAAATTTCTTGTACCATTGTCAAGGTGCTTGTTTGAGCCCATACA
The DNA here is from genome assembly GCF_000331145.2 of Cicer arietinum. Taxonomy (NCBI): domain Eukaryota; kingdom Viridiplantae; phylum Streptophyta; class Magnoliopsida; order Fabales; family Fabaceae; genus Cicer; species Cicer arietinum. The sequence goes on from NC_021161.2 coordinate 21,546,179, forward strand.
AGCTTTTCTTCAATTTACACACAAGTTGCTCTTTACCTTTGACTTCGAAACCCTCTGGTTGCTCCATATAGATCTCTTCCTCCAAATCACCATGAAGGAATGCAGTTTTCACTTCAAGTTGTTCAACTTCTAGGTTCAAACTAGCTGCCAACCCAAGCACAACTCGAATAGAGGACTTCTTCCCACAGGTGAAAAAATTTCATCAAAGTCAATACCTATTCTCTGATTAAAACCTTTCACAACCAATCTTGCTTTGCATCTTGGTTGAGAACTATTTTCTTCAGCCTTTATCTTTTATACCCATTTGTTCTTGAGTGATTTTCTACTATTAGGCAACTTTACCAAATCAAATGTGTGATTCTCGTGCAAGGAATTCATTTCTTCTTACATGGCCTTTAACCACTTTTCTTTATCAACATTTGTAATAGATTTTTGATAGTACTCTGGCTCTCCACTATCAGTGATCATCACATACTCATGTGAAGGATATCTTTGAGAAGGTTGACGTTCTCTAGTAGATCTTGTCAACTCAAACTCGACTGGTGGCTCAACTGGAACCTGCTCATCATGGTGGGGCACATGATCATCAGTTACATTCTCATCATCTACCTGTATATCTCTTCCATCAACCAGAGTTTATGTAGGGGGCTTAGGTGCAACATCAATGTAACCTTTTATTATCACTTCACATAAACTCGTCTAATCAAACACATACATAAAATTCATTTGACACTCAATATCACAACAATATCAAATAACTCACATTTAACGAAATTAAATCAATCAACACCTTATAAATATTTCTATTCCACATTTTATTCTCACAATTTCCATATTTGCACATTAATTCATGTATCCCTCAAAAGGCTACTGTTGTACGTAGCGAGTCCTGAAATAATGGTAGGGAAATACAGTTTTCCCGTTCATCTCACAATATATTATACTCATGAATTCAAACGCTCTTTCAACCCTTACCTTATTTAGACGTTTTCTCAAACACAGAAATCAATGGATGTTTTCAACTGCAACTGTAGATCGAGCGAATCTAAATAATCAGCGAGTTCACAAAATCACCGAGACGCGACGGAAAAGTTATGCAGATCATACAAGTAGTTGTTAAATAATTAATAATAATTTTACGGAGTCAAAGTGGAGTCAAAACGATGAGAAAAACTGTAAAATAAATAAATAAATAAAAAGTCTCACCGACTCGTCGGAGCGCCAGAACGGCCTGACTTCAACTTCAACGAAAAATGCAAATGAGTAGTTCCCCTTGAAGGTTTCGACGAGAGGAATCCAAAAACGATACCGTTTTTTTCAGACGACAAACTTCGTGATTGGAATTGGCCAAAAATAGCTCGCCTGACAAAAGAAACGCAATTGTTTTTTATGAAACAGAGCAACAATTGATAGATTGGGATCGGTTCAAACGACAAAGAATTGGTGGGAATGAATTTGAGAGAAAAATTGTTTCGCTGCCATTAATCTAATTTTCGAATTTTATTTTTTTTAACTGCAAAGTGAGTGGTGTAGATAGCAGATGTAGAAGTACAAGAGTAAAACTGTAAGTCCCAACACATGATAGTAAAGTCTAAGGCAACAGGTATAGAAAATAAAAATCCAACCAGTAATAGCTCAAATTAATATGAAGAAGTAAAAAAATAAAGGTGTAAACAGTCGTCTGGTCCAAAATTCATTTTTTAGTATTTCTAAAAATCTATAATAAATAATTTATTTTACTTATCCACGCTAGAAATTTTTTCTCCAAAACGCTCATTCTAACATAATATTATTTTTCCTTAACATAGATAAATCTAATTTTAGTCAAAACTCTCATACTCAAAATAGTAACTATAATTATTACTATAATATTTTTTTAAAATAATAACATTAAAATACGTCATCTTTATAGATTAATCGACATGATAAAATAAATAAATATAACATCAATGATTTATATTAATTACTAAATCAAAATGAATATTTATAAAATTATCATACCGTAACAACTATATAGAAATAAAGAAAGTCAATATCAATATTACTAATATCTCAAGATAATTATTTGTAAAATAATTAATTAAAATAAGATAAATTTAAAAATAATTAAAAATAATAGTGTGCACACTTAACATTAGTCAACATACAAGGAAATATCAAATTAACTACAAACACACATATGCACGTAAAATCGCCTAAAATCTTATATTTTAAAATGTGTACACTAAAATACTATTATTTTTAGAAAAATATATAAAATATAAAAATATAATATTTATATCACTCATTTAGCCTAACATGTACAAGATTAAAACATCATATAAAGAAAATTAATCATAAATTTAATTAACATATATTCTAAAATAATTTTAACACTAGCTTAATTATTTAAAATTATATTTCATCTATAAAATAATTTATTATAAAATTTGGGGTGTTAAAGTATCTTTATCGTCTCTTCAACCAAGAATCATTCACGTTGATCTCCAAAAGAAGACTCTTTTAAAAATTAACCTTCAAAGTTCATAAGACTAGAATTTATTTCCCTCACATTGACCCCCAATTTAACCTTGAAAATCAATCTTATTATTATTATTCATTCACCCAATCATGCAATGATTATAGTGTATGCTTTGTTTTATATATTTTTTTTACAACTAATAATGCCTTGGCATTTTTCCCTTCCCATTCCAATTATAAAATTTATAATATGCCTTTGCCCTTGCCCTTGCCTTTGCCTTTTCGCAAGCTTCCCTCTCGATTTCCTTCTGCTTTACTTCCCTTTCCTTCTTCTTTAGTTCCTTTACCTTTGGCTTTGCCTTTGCCAAAGCTTCCCTATACTTTTCCTTCTGTTTTGCTTCCCATTCCTTCTGCTTTTCTTCCTTTGCGTTCTGCTTTGCTTCGTTTGCCTTCTGCTTTGCTTCGTTTTCCTTTTACTTTGCTTCCTTTTTCTTTCGCTTTGCTTCATTTGCCTTCTACTTTGCTTCGTTTGCTTTGTTTGCCTTCTGCATTGCTTCCTCTGCTTCCTTTGCCTTCTGCTTTGCTTCCTTTGCCTTTTGCTTTGCTTCCTTTGCTTCCTTTGCCTTCTGCTTTGCTTCCTTTGCCTTCTTCTTTGCTTCCTTTGCTTCCTTTGCCTTCTGCTTTACTTCCTTTGCACTTGACCTTTCTTCCCTTGTTTTATTTCCTAGCTTAAGATCATATTAGTCACTAATTTATTTTTATCCATCGTGGCACTAAAGAGTCTCCTAAATTGATTACTAAGAGTCACCCTACCAGCTACCACCCATGGATTCATCCAGAAAAAGTGTCGAAACCATTTACCACCTCCTTAACCATGGTATCCACAGACACTATATTAATTACTACCCCAACAATGATACCTGCACAAGTCTAAAAGAAACAAAGGATGCGAACCCGAGTAAAAGTAAAATACAATTTACAATTTTTATTTTCAATATTATATGTCAGAGTGGAATTTTTCCCAACTTGAACTTCAAGACTCGTTAAACTGAAATAACTGTCATTTCGCAAACACATGGTCAAATCAATCAAACACAAACAAAGAAGGAGGTGGGTTTTGAAATCATGTTAATAGTATAATATAAGTAAGAAGAACACACACTTAATCACAAATAAACTGTATCATTATTACACAAATATTTTTCAAGGAAAAACCTCACATTATAAAATCAAAACCACTCAAGGAAAATCAATACATTTCACTATAACATCAAATCATCTAAGAGAAATTATTATCGCACATGATATCTTTAATCACAGCAAAACAATTACAAGAAAATGAAATACTATGCTTGAGCTTAGACTCCACTTCACAATGAAAATCATGTTAATAGTATACTATAAGTAAGAAGAACACGCACTTAATCATAAATAAATGGTATCATTACACAAACATTCTTCAAGGAAAAATCTCACAGTATAAAGTCAAAACTACTCAAGGAAAATCATTACATTTCACTATAACATCAAATCATCTAATATAAATTATTATCGCACATGATATCTTTAATCACAGCAAAACAATCACAAGAAAATGAAATACTATGCATGAGCTTAGACTCTACTTCACAATGTGGCACCATGCTAACTCTGAAGTACTTGGTTAGGAGGCTTGGTTCTATACCACCATTCTGGTGGACGGACAACTCAAATTGGCCATGTCCTCATAGATACACTCAACTCAACCCGAGACACATATACGCGACAGTCGAGGTAAACATGTGTTGCATGGTAGCTCTCGATATTTGGAGTGTTACCTCAAAGTCACCTAGGAATTCCCCACCAGAATTCCTTCAAGGACTAACAATCTTGCCTTAAGGCTTAACAACAAACAGCCACGATCAAACTCATTAAGTTATACTTCTTTGGATATCACTAGACTTGTCAGACCCTACTTATATTATGACAAAATAATATCCACTTCAAAAATTCTTAATATTTATTTTCTCTCATCGTTGGCCTATGATAATCCATTAAGACCGTCATCTCAAACACAAATTGGAATCACAACTATTTCACCAAATATGGGGCTCAATATTCTCATCACAACATCACTACCATTAATCATATCTTATCAAATAAACTCATCACAAATTTATAACCTCGCTATTATTAATTATACATCATCTTAATCACATAAACTTATCAAAATGAATTAACCTTTTATTATCACATCACATAAACCCGTGTAATCAAACATCTACATAAAATTCATTTGACACTCAATATCACAACAATATCAAATAACAAACATTTAATGACATTAAATCAATCAACACCTTATAAATATTTTTATTCCACATTTTATTCTCACAATTTTCATATTTGCACATTAATTAATTTATCCCCACAAAAGACTATTGTTGTACGTAGCAAGCCCCTGATGAATTGTTGAGAAATACAGCTTTCCCGTTTATCACACAATATATTGTACTCATGAATTCAAACGCTTATTCAACCTTTACCTTATTTAGATGTTTTCTCAAACACATAAATCAATAGAAGTTTTCAACCGCAACTGCAGACCGACAAGGTACAACGAGCGAATTCAAATAAACGGTGAGTTCGCAAAATCGGTGAAACGTGACTGATAAATTATGCGAACATAAAAATAGTTGTTAAATATTTAATAATATTATAGGGAGTCAAAATGAAGTCAAAACGACGAGAAAAACTGCAAAAAAAGTCTTAGTGACTCGTCGGAGCGCCAAAAGGGTCTGACGTCAACTTCACCAAAAAATGCAAATGATTAGTGCTTCTAGGTTTCAACGAAAGGAATCCAAAAACAATACCAGTTTTTTTAGACGACAAACATGGTGAACGGAATTAGCCAAAAACAGTTCCCCCAAGGAAAAAACGCAACTGTTTCTGTTGTAAAGGAGTCATGATCGATAAAATTGAAGCAAAAAATGGATTCAGTGGCCGATTTTGTGTGAGACATTGGTTGAGATCGATTCAAATGACAAAGAATTGGTGGGAGTGAATTTGAGGGAAAAATGGTTTGCTGCAATTTGGTTGCCATTAGTCTGATTTTCAATTTTTATTTTTTTAATTGCAGAAGGATGGGTTGCAGATAGAAGATGTACATGAACAAGTACAAGAACAAGAGTAAAAATGTAAGACCCAACATAGGATAGTCAAGTCTAAGACCGAAATAGGAGTGTAATGAGCAACTCGCAGCAGAGCACTCTACCCTGAACACCCACATCTTAACTTGTCATCCCCCAAAAAATGTGAAAATACAATTTTTCCCTTCAAGTTTTTTAATTTTTAATTTTTCACCCTTTTTTCTAGAATATTCGAAAGTTTCAAAATGTCAATTTTCAAAACTTTAGATTAATCGAAACTTTAGAAAATATTCGAAACTTTCGAAATAGAAAATTCCAAAATTTTCGAAACTTTCTAGATTTGGAAACTTTTGAAACATTCGAAATGTAATCCTTGTTTTGAAAATTTCCACATATGAAAACTTTCGAAAATTTATAAATTTTCAAAATGTAATCCTTATTTCGAAAATTTTAAAATTCGGAAAGTTTCGAAATTTTAAAACTTCCGAAACTATCAATTTTGAAACTTATTATAAATGGTTAAAAGAGTAAAATTAGTTTTTCATGTGTCTTGCGGGGTGGTAAGTTAGGTGTGGGGTTGCAGGATATAATTGTTTTCGCAGCAGATGTAGGGAATAAAAGTCCAACTAGTAATAGCTCAAATTAATATGCAGAAGTAGAAAATAAGGGTGTAAACAGTTGTCTAGTCCAAAATTCATTTTCTAGTAATACTAAAAGTCCTTAATAAATAATTTATTTTACTTATCTACGCTAGAAACTTTTTCTCCAAAAAATCATTTTAACATAATATTGTTTTTCCTTAACATAGATAGATCTAATTTTAATCAAAACTCTCATGATCAAAATAATTATAGTTATTACTATAAAAATTTTCAAAATAATAACATAAAATACATCATCTTTATAGGATAATCGAAATGATCATATAAATAAATATAACATCAACAATTTATAATAATTACTGAATCAAAATAAATATGTACAAAATCATCATACCGTAACAACTACATAAAAATAAAGAAAATTAATATCAATATTACATATATCTCAAGATAATTTTTTATAAAATAATTAATTAAAATAAGATACATTTAAAAATAATTAAATATAATTATGTGCACACTTAACATTAGTCAGCATACAAGGAAATATCGAATTAACTACAAACGCACATATGCACGTAGAATTGCCTAAAATCTTACACTTTAAAATGTGTACACTAAAATAATATTATTTTTAGCAAAATATAAAAATATAATATTTGATATTTATATCAATCATTTAGTTTAACATGTACAAGATTAAAACATCATATAAAGAAAATTAATCCTAAAGTTAATTAACATATATTCTAAATTTCATTACTCATTTAAGTATAAAATTCAAAAATCAATTAGCTTAGCACTATAGACTAACATGAGACAATGAATCATTTAAACAATTGCATATAATATTTCAATCATGAACGAAACAGCACAATTACTCACTATAAATTATGAATGAAAGGTCTTATAGATTTAGTAATGATAAACTTATTACCTAAAGTTGAGTGAATCGAAATTATGCCAAATAGATGGTTAACTCCAACTAACTTCTCAAACAATGATTTTCTAGTTATACTCTCTAAAAAAATTAAATAATATTATCAATTTCTCAACAAGTTTCATTTAAGTAAGAAAGAGAGAACAACATTTCAATTATTTCATAGCCTTATGAATTTCAAATAGAGATACACATAAGAATTTGTATCATGAGCAATTTCTTAGAAATCAAGAACTAGAGTAAATAAACATAGTGAAACAAGAAAAATATTTTTATAGTTTCAAAATACACTCCAACTTGATATTCATGCCACATAAACCATTATCAGCTACAACATGATGCCACATAAGACTCATAGTCACTCAATTTTTTTTATAATAAATGAACATGATTTTCTTTATGTATTTCAAAAAATAACAAGTTATTGTTGCCTCATAGATCATTAGTGTAGCTAGTCCCTCTTACTCATGTAATCAACTACTTAAGATAACCATAAATGTGGTCATTCAAATTCAAATATGAATAATTAAAAGTATCTTTAAAGTGATTCAGGAGTGCGAAAGCGACACCACAAATACTAGTTCTTACTTCAAGTTAATAATTCACTTTATTCACAATAATTTATTTGTAACCTACAAGTAGTAACAACGACATTCACATCAATATATAATCAATAATTTGATCGAAAAAATATAGAACTATTTCATTTTTAGATGCTGAAACACCCCGTTTTTTTCAAAGCGAGGGTATATTTTTTTTTTCAAAAGTAATTAAAAACGAACAAAGAATTAAATCAGGAAATGCCTTTGGATAAACAATTGAGTCATTATAATTTACAGGCAGCGGAAAAGTTTCTCCAATTACAAATCCAAAACATTTACACGACATCAAATGGTACATGGAACCCATTCAAAGATGATGTCAAACTGATAATATTAGTAAAAGTACAGTTTTCCAAACTAAAAATACTCCAAACCAAAAAGAAGGACCCCTAGTCCATATACACCATCATAATCTGATCATCCTACCAAAAAGCTATACACCCTGAGTAATCTCCACGCGCCCCGTGAGATTCTCCTAACGTAACTGCAGTCAAGCGTTCCCATCTCCATTCCCGTCCGTAGGGTACGAACCGGTAGGGCCGTCCTGACTCTCATCTGAGGGCAAAGCCCAGATTTCCACAATAATTGTAAAGGGTCACCAACCAGAAAATAACAGTTAACACATAACAATTAAGTTTTTAAATGCTCAAACAACTTTTCAACTAAGCATGCACCTTAACAGGATTTTCCATATGCGAAAAGTTCATACCATACATTGCCAATTAAAATGAAGGTAAAATGCAGTTCTCAATCTCCTAATTAACACATAATAAAACAAGACATGGATAGATTCATGAGCAATTAATCATACAACTAAAACTGAGGATTTTCACTGAGCCAATCGATTGGGCAATCGATTGGGGTGAAGATTTTTAATGAAAATAGAATCCTGGGCTGAATCAATCGATTTGGCAATCGATTGACAGGATAACGGAGTCCCTGACTTAATACCAATCGATTTCCAAATCGATTTCCTGAAGGTTTTTAGTGAAATTTTGAACTCTGGCTTGATTCAATCGATTGGGCAATCGATTGACAGGATAGCTGAGCCCCTGACTTAATGGCCAATCGATTTCCAAATCGATTTGGTCGAATATGGATGAGTCCCTGACTTAGGCCCAATCGATTGGGCAATCGATTTCGTAAAGAATTTTCGAAAACTGATTACAAAATCGATTGGCTAATCGATTTTGTCCATTTGGCCAAGTCCCTGACTTCCATCCAATCGATTGGGAAATCGATTTCCCTGATCATTTTTCCAAAAATTCATGAATTAACCTAAGTCATTCCTAATCAAGTTCACAACTTAACACTTAGCAATTTCTACGCGATTACCACGGCAATTGGGATCTCGATAACCATCATACTTACACACAATAATCAACACATAACACTTAGCATTTTCAACGCAATTAACACGATAAATCAAATTCAAATCACTCAATCATAAAACTCAATCAAACACGACTCGTGTGCCAAGCACCCTAATGCAATGCGTATATGCCAAAATGCATGGACTCGGAATTCCAAACCAAAACCCTCCTCGAAGGGCCGTAAATCATAATTGTACCGCCTATCGCAGGCCAAAGTACCAATTACCGAGGTGCCACCTATCACGGGTCAGCACGATTTACTAAAATGCGTAAATCATAAACGTACCACCTATCACGGGTCAGTACAGTTTACCGAGGTGTCACCTATCACGGGTCAACACGATTTACTAAAAGAAAAAGCGGGAATCGTAAACGTACCGCCTATCACAGACCAGTACTGTTTACCTAGGTGCCACCTATCACGGGTCAGCACAATTCACCAAAAATGTAAATCGTAAATGTACCACCTATCACGGGTCAGTACAGTTACCATGGTGTCACCTATCACGGGTCAACACGATTTACTAAATAGTAACTCGTAAACGTACCACCTATCACGGGTCAGTACAGTTTACCAAGGTGTCACCTATCACGGGTCAACACGAATTACTAAATAGTAAATCGTAAACGTACAACCTATCACGGGTCAGTACAGTTTACCAAGGTGTCACCTATCACGGGTCGACACAATTTACCAAATGAAATGCATGAGCATACACAGACTCCATTCACAACAATCGTTAAGCAAATGCAGATATTAAAAGATTCCCCATTTTTAATACCCATTTAACTTAAACGACTTTCAAACAACATTAATTAAATAAGTCATTAAGAGATTCCCCGTTCTTAATACCGATTTAACTTAATGATTTTCAAAACAAAACGTTAAGCAAACAGTCATATTAAGAGATTCCCCATTCTTAATATACTTTTGACTTAAACGATTTTCTCGCAAAACATTCAGTAAACGAGTCATTAAGAGAGATCTAGAAGAAACGGAGGGGTTTGTGTTTGAATCTCAAATACCGTTTTTCTTCGTTTTCGGATCAAAGAGGAAGAGTGGAGTTGCGGAATCCTTGTTCTAACACTCACCCAACCTTGGGTTACTAGTCTTGAAGAAAAGAAAGCAACGAAAATGAAAGCGGGAGAAGGAGAGAAAAGTGGTCGCGGGTAGCAGAGGAAGAAGATGGAAAATTCGGATTTTCCTTCCTTTCTTTTTCTTTCCTTTGTTTTTCCTTTCTTCCTTTTTCCTTCTTTCCTTTATATACTCTTTTCTTTTCCTTTTCCTTCCTTCTAGTTTTCCTTTCTTTTTCCCTCCAAACAAACACATATATATATAATAAACATAACTTTACAAATATCTCAAAATATCTAGATATTTGTTAAATTACCATTTCACCCTAAACGCAATAATTTCTCCGTAAAGGATTCACCGCAGTTAATTTCAATTTATTTATCGACGAGAAATTTTAATCGGCATTAAAATATCTTTTTGATTATATAACTCCAAAATACCATTAACTTTGGCTTAAAAGCCTCCGAGCCAAAATCCAAAATACACCAAAAATACATAAATGGTACTTCAAAATTATGGGTCTTACAGATGCTCTCGACTACTCTTACTCTATACACTAATTCCCAATAATAAGAACACTTGAAACACAAAAAATTTAATATTTAGATAATCGTATACACCATCACATAATTAATTCAAAAATTAGCACCAAGATTTTATGTTCATCTCATAACTCAAACAATAATTCTCACATATATAACATACTCTCATAGAAGACTAACTGCTTCAAATTGATCACGACTAAATTTTCTTTTGAATTTATCCTCATCATTTAAAAGTTACAATAAACTAAATGAAATATTTTCCAAATTGCGAAATAATTATTTACCAAAAGATTCAACACGTTGTCAAACCAAATTGAATCGGGCAGTGGATAAACCACTTTAAAGGTTACACGTAATTTTAAAAATTGATTTCTACACTTAAATTATATATAAAATGTACCACTAATCATTTAGCACCAAAAAAATCATTGAGAATTCAAAGTTTTTCCTTAAACTATTTTTTAATAAATCTAAATAAAAAAACAAAAATAAATTACGTGTATTTTAAAAATCTATAAGATTTCCATAATTTCACTTGTACTTTAATCATCAAAAACACATTTTTAATTAATTAATCACTATAAAATAATTATTTTTAACTTATATTTTGAAAGAAAATTTAAACTATATACATAGATAGATAGTTAATTTATCAATTAATTAACACATAAAATAGTTCCAATTATTTTTTTCTCAAAACTTAAAAAAAAGAATCGTATACTTATATACATTAAAGTAGTGCACATGACATAAATCGTAAGACATATTTGGTTATGACAATGAATTGCACTAATTGACAAATCTACAAAATAACAACTTTCTCTCACATCAAGTACTCAATAGGCTTATAGATACATCTCGAGTTTCTATCAAGCCACAAAATTGTTCTAAAACATAACACACGATAAATTTTAAAGATGTCAGAGGTATGTTCTAATCTTAAAAGTTGGGTAGAATTAATTTTAATTTCTATACACATATCAATCTACATGATTCACTCTACACATACCAATCTACATGATGCAAACCATTTCGTTTGGTTAATTCATGAAACAAGAAAAAATGTATAAACAACACGTCATCTTCTCATATTAAACTCAAATATACATTTTGACAATGATAACACAACAACTACATTTCTACTTAAAAAAAAATTTCTACTCATAAAATAAATCTATTATCCAAAATTTAGATAATTTTTCAAAAGGAGTTTAACTATTGAGCTAATTGTTTTAAAATCTTGTTTTATTTTTCTTCCCTTTTTGAGTTAGTAGACATTTTATTATTTTACTTTTGTTTTATTAGCACAATTATAAATCACTAATGAATTCTAAAAATCTAAACATCAAGTTAAAAATGAATTCACAAAATCAATCGGGAAATCAATTATTTCAAATAAATATCCCAACACTCTCATGATTCAATATTCACACGAGGCCCCTCTAAACCAACATAACAACAAA
>NC_021161.2:21558822-21559747 GCF_000331145.2 Cicer arietinum
AAATCAACAAAAATACAACTCAATTTAATTTCTTTAAAATAATCAAAAGTAATTCAAATAAAAGTTATTTTCATTTACAAAGTAAGTCAACTTTAACTCTTTCATCGATTTTTTTTTAATTCTAAGTTCTACCAACTTGTAATATTTAAGAATTATTATTATCAATAATATGAATTTTCTAATGTTTCAAAACTACTCCTAACAACGTTCTAAATGAATTTCATTAACAAGATCAAAACTTTAATAATCATGCTATGATCCCAAAAGGCAAGATCTATAATCGATAAGTAATATTTCCTCGATTAAATTAATAATTTCAAAGATATAGCTAGTCAATAAAAAAAAATTATTTATAACTATCCACTCTAACAAAAACAAATAATCAAAGTTCGAAACTCAAACCACAAGTCCAATCAAAAGGTTTATTTAGTCAAGAATTCATGTTATATCTAGTCATTTAGATAAAAATTAAGAATGCGCAGTACAATCAAAATTAGCAAACAATAAACGGTTAATTAGTAACTTAAAAAATATTATAAGTATATTGTGCATAACACAATAATATAACGAGAAAAAAATTATGATATTGAAAATTATTAATACATAACAAAACACAACCAACACGACTAACATTCGACTACAGAATCGACACTCGACTCGCTCGATCTCATTGGACAGACCTGCTCTGTTACCACTAATGTGACACCTTAAACCCCAAAATAATATATAATAATTTATAGTAGATTTTTTTTTTATTTTTTGGTACATTAGCAGCGGATAAAGTAGATATATCTACAAGTTAATAAAAAAAATTATAATTAATTTAGAATATCACGTTTCTCAAAATTCAAAAGCAACATTTTAGACTCTTTCTTTTTATAAAAAGATGCAATCTCCATATACTAATGTAGCCAAATATCACTAG
>NC_021161.2:21560819-21578669 GCF_000331145.2 Cicer arietinum
TTTTATAGAGATCTTGTGGTGCTCTTTCCATGTGACAAACATCTTATGACCGTTGGGGGCTTGATCAAAAAGTCCAAGGTCTTTGACCATAATTACATAACTGCCATCCAGGTGTCCTTGGACAGATGCAGTCCATCCTCGTGCAGGAGGTTCAAACCTCCTAGGTACTTGGTCATGAGTTGTCTCGTTCTCTTGTCATTCTTTAAGAATTGGAAGGCTATATCTATGACTTTGTGGGCTACAACCTTTGTGTAAGTTGAAGTGCTAGGTCTTTTTCACCTTTTAAGAATGATGGTGACTATAGATCCATCCTTTTACATCGTACTGCCATCCTCGTACATCCCATCCTCGTACCAGTTAAATCTGGCCTCTGACCTCTTATATTAAAATGCTTTGTTTATTCATTCTTTAATATTGTTTTGCCTTCTCTTAATGAATAAAAACATTTGTTTTGGTGAGGATCAGTATTCTGCAGTTTTGAAGTATCATCTTCTTGCAAGGCCATCAACACGATTTCCAATCCTCCAGATTTGAATAAGATTTTTTTTCTTTTTGCCTTAATGATTAATAATATGTTTTCTTAAATGAATTAACTCAAAAGCACAGATTAGTCATTAACCACAATCATAATCCTTTAAGTAATTTTGTTATCATTAAAGTCATTTGAGAGAGATTTTGTCTCAACAATCTCCCTCTTTTTGATGATGACAAAATTCTTTAGATTATGATCTTAAATATAAAAAGTTTATGAGATAAAATGTTTATGCTCCCCCTAAATCATATGTGTAATATTTTTAAATTTAAAAATAATTACACCCGCTGAACATATGCCAAATTTTTTAAACAAAAGATTTGAACCATAAAGTGACTTCATATTAATGAGATAAATATTACAAAAGATGGTTCAAAACGGCATAAACATTTACAAGCATAACATAAGCACGTCACAAATATTCTTCTTAACAAATAGTTTATTCAAAAGATAATAGCTAGACGATCATAATCTATCTTCCCCTGAATTTTTCAACCATCACAAGAAATAGAAAAGTATAAAAAGATTCTTAATCCATTTTATTTAGAGATTGATGCACAGGTAACAACAGACAATTTTTCTAAAAAAAATTCAAAATGATCCTCCTGAAGAGTTTGACATGTAACCATTGGAGAAGGAGGAGGCTGGAGTTTGAAATGTTGTGATCGTTAGAGGAAGATGAAGGAGGCAAATGAGGAAGCCATTGAATAGGTAGTAATGATGATAAAGTAGGTTATGGGAAACATGATAAAGGTCATTTATGGTAGTCTGTGCAATAAATGCAGGGCGAAAGCCAAGGAGACCGCGCCATATTGACTGGCCAATGGAAGGGGAGGCGCGTGCATGCCTTATCTGACGTGACAAGAGAGAGTTACACCAAAATTGACACTGTGTCCTCTAGTGTTTTGCCATCCTCTCATCTTTTGGTATATTTTTAAAGATCAAATGTGATCTTTCAGGAGGACTTGTTAAAAAAATAAAAAATCATAACAAGAGAAATACATCTATGGCACAATGGTTAAAAAAAAATTAATCAAATAATTTTGGACAAATTAATGATGGAGAGTTTCTCCAAAATATTTTGGAATTGATCATCTTGCAGATGTTTGGTAAAATATCTGCTATCTGATTTTTAGTGTCAATGAAAATCAATTATATGTCCCTTTTTGAATATGATCTCTTTTAAAATGATGTTTGATTTCAATGTGCTTAGATCTAGAATGTTGATTTTTTTGAAAGATTAATAGCACTTGTATTATCACAGAGGATGAGAATTTTTGCGTACCTTAGAGAGTAATCCTCTAGTTGATTTTTTATCTATAGTAATTGTGAGCAGCATTGTGCAGCTAATACGTATTCAACCTTTGTAGTTGATAGAGCAATGGTACATTTTTTTTCATGACCAACTTATTAGAGATTTACCAAGAAATTGGCAAGCTCCACTTGTGCTCTTCCTTTCAACTTTGTCTCTCGCATAGTCAGCATCACAATAATCTATGAGGTCGAGATTTGAACATTTCTTGTACCAAATTCCCAGATTGATCGTGCCAACAAGATATCTCAAAATCCTTTTTACTGCTGCAAAATTAGATTATTTAGGGGAGGATTGAAACCTTGCAAAAAGAACTACTGCAAAGACTATGTCAGGTCTACTAGTTGTTAAGTATAATAAGGATCCTATCATCCCTCTGTACTCTTTTTTAGATATTGGACTTCCATCATCATCTTTGTGAAGCATGGAGGATGGGTGCATAGGGGTTCCCATACTCATGGCTGAACTCATGTTATATTTGTTAAGTAGATCCTTTGTGACACCCTAAACCCCCCAAAAATAACATTTATAATAATATATACTAAATTGTTTGAAGAAAACTTGCAGCGGATAAAGAAAATCTGTTAAAGAGAATAAAAACTTTAATATCTAATTTAGGATATCACGTTTCTCTAAATACACATGTAACAATTCAACTTTGTTCCTCAATTAAAATAGTACAATATCAACGAACTTAATTTAATTAGAATTTCCTGATTTAATTCCCAAGACTTACTCGTACTAAGTTTTCATGTAAAAAGTCATTTGTAATAACATAAGTAAAATACACATTACAACTCTTAATTCCCGGTATCACCTATTAGAGCGGGGTTTCTCCCAAACTTAAAATTCGAGATTCATTAACCTGTAATAACTGCGATTTCGCAAATGCAGGGCCAAGCCAGTTAAACACAAACAACGAAGGAGGTGAGTTTTGAAATCATGTTGATAGTATAATATAAATAAGATGAACACGCAATTAATCATCAATAAACCGTATCATTACACAAACATTCTTCAAGGAAAAACATCTAATAACTGCGATTTCGCAAACGCATGGCCAAGCCAGTTAAACACAAACAACGAAGGAGGTGAGTTTTGAAATCATGTTGATAGTATAATATAAATAAGATGAACACGCAATTAATCATCAATAAACCGTATCATTACACAAACATTCTTCAAGGAAAAACATCACATTATATAGTCAAAATCAAAGAAAATCAATACACTTCACTGTAACATCAAATCATTGCATAAATTATTATCACACATAATACATAGTAATCAAAACAAAACAATCACAAGAAAATGCAATGCTATGCATGAACTTAGACTCTACTTCACAATGTGGTGTCATTCTAACTCTGAAGTACTTGGTTAGGAGGCTTGATACTATGCCACCATCCCCGTGGACGGACAATTCAAATTGGCCCTGTCCTCATAGATCCCCTCAACTCAACCCGAGACACATATACGTGACAGTCAAGGTAAACGTGTGTTGCGTGGTAGCTGCCGACATTTAGAGTGCAACCTCCAATTCACCTAGGAATTCCCCACTCGAATACCTCCAAGGTCTAACAATCTTACCTTAAGGCTCGACAGCACACCGCCACGATCAGGCTCATTCAGTTGTACTTCCCCGAAATAACTAGGCTTGTCATGCCCTAGCTATATGATGACAAAATAATCTCCACTTCATAAATTCTCAATATTTATTTTATCCCCTCGTTGGCCTATGGTACTCCATTAAGACCTTCATCTCAAACACAAATTGGAATCACAATATTCTCATCACAATTTATAACATCACTATCATTAATCCCACGTCATCACATATAGTCATCACAATCTTATAACATCAATCTCATCAATCATACATCATCACATAGACTTATCACAAATTTATAACATCATTATTGTTAATTATACATCACCATAATCACATAAAACTTACCAAAATGCATCCACCTTTGATTATCACATCACCTAAACATGTCTAATCAAACATATACATAAAATTCATTCGACATCCAATATCACAATAATATCAAATATCACACATTTAACGATAATAAATCAAATATCGCAATAATATCAAATGCCACACATTTAACGAAATTAAATCAAATATCATAATAATATCAAATGCCCAACATTTAACGAAATTAAATCAAATATCACAATAATATTAAATACCACACTTTAACGAATCAACCAACACCTTATAAGTATTTCTATTCCATATTTTAATCCATTCTCTTTTAGAAAAGAACTCAACCTCTTGTACCCAGCTCGAGGAGCTTGCTTAATCCATAAAGAGCTTTTGAGAGTTTGAACACATGATTGGGATTCTTTTCATCCACAAAGCCATGAGGTTGTTTAACACATACCTCCTCATTTAGAAAACCATTCAAAAAGGCACTTTTGACATCCATTTGGAATAGTTTGATACCTTTATGAGTGGCATATGCTAGGAGGATTATTATTGCTTTAAGTCTTGCAACTGGTGCGAATGTTTCATCATAGTCAATTCACTCTTGTTGGTTGTAACCTTGTGCCACTAATCTTGCTTTATTTTTAATGACCTCTCCATCCTTATTCTGTTTGTTTCTAAATATCCATTTAGTTCCAATGATGAATTTGTCCAGAGGATGGGGCACAAGATTCCACACTTTGTTTCTTTCAAACTGCGACATCTCTTCCATCATGGATTCAACCCATGATTTGTCACAAATTGTTTGATCAATTGTTTTGGGTTCAACTTGTGATATCATGGCCATGTTAGTATTTTCTTTTAGAGAATTTCTGGTCCTAACACCATCGGCAGCATTTCCAATGATTCAATCAAGAGGATGATGTGTTACCATTTTTCATCTTCTTGGAGGTTGCTGAGAGGTTGGGTCATAATCATCCTCTTCATTTGGACTGTGTACTTGAGAGGATGAATGCTCATCTTCTTCATATTTATCAATATTTTCTAAGCACAAGTCATCAAACTCATCTAAAATAACATGCATAGATTCCTCCACAGTCTGAGTCTTATGATTATATATTCTATAACCTTTTGACGTTGTGGAGTATCCTAGAAAATTCCTTTATCAGATTTTGGGAAAAGCTTCCCCAAATTTTCTTTATTATTTAGAATATAGCAATAACATCCAAATATATGAAAATAAGAAATATTTGGTTTTCTCCCTTTCCATAATTCGTATTGAGTTTTGTTTAATATTTTTCTAACGGATGCACGATTAGAAACATAAAAGGTTGTGTTGATGGCTTCGACCCAAAAGTATTTTTCAATGTTGACTACATTTAAAATAGTTCTAGCCATTTCTTGTAAAGTTCTATTTTTCCTTTCAACAACTCCATTTTGTTGGGGAGTTCTTGGGCAAGAAAAATTGTGAGAAATACCATTTTCTTTAAAAAGATTTTTAAATGATTCATTTTTGAATTCACCTCCATGGTCACTTCTCGCCGAGACAATTTTTGATCCTTTTCATTTTGAATCTTTTTGCAAAAATAGTGGAATTCCTCAAAAGCTTCATCTTTATGTTTTAAAAATAAAATCCATGTAAAACGAGAGAAATCATCAACAATTACAAAACCATATCTTTTTCCACTAAGACTTGGAGTTTTGATAGGACCAAAGAGGTCAATGTGAATAAATTCAAAAGGGTGATTTGTTGAAACAATTTTTTTTGAGTGAAAGCTACTTTTAACTTGTTTTCTTTTGACACAAGCTTCACATACTTTGTCTTTGTCAAATTAATATTCGGAAGACCTTTCACTAATTCTAATTTAGCTAATTTAGAAATAGTATTTAAGCTTGTGTGACTAGCTCGTTTGTGCCAAATCCATTTATCTTTTTGAATAGATACAAAACAAAATTCAGTAGGTAAATCATCCAGATATAGTTCATATAAATTCTTTTTTCTAAAACTAGAAAAGAAAACTCTACCCGAGGATGAATGTTTAACCTCACATAGAGTAGGCTTAAAAATAACTTCAAATCCACTATCACATAATTGACTAATACTTAGCAAGTTATGTTATAAACCATCCACATACTGAACATTTTCAATTTTGGCAAAATTATTTTTACCAATAATACCGGTACCTTTTATTTGAGCTTTATCATTGTTACCAAACGTGACTGATCCTCCATCCTTTATCTCCAAGGAAATAAAGCAGTGCTTATTCCCTGTCCAAGTACCAAGACTTTCTTTTGTTGATCAGAGGATGAACCTGTATTAGAGGTTAAAAGTAACTTAGGTACCCATATAACATTGGGTCCTTGTTGGTTAGTTTTTCCTCTTGTGAGGATTTTCCTTTTGTGATAACAAATAGAATCATGGTGCCCATGTTTACCACATAATGAACATCCTTTCTTTATATTGTCAACTTTCTTCTTACCATGACAGTTTTTGAAAGTATGCCCAAGATTTTTGCAAAAATTGCATTTTGCCCTATCCTCTTATTTTTTAGGCAAGAGTGTAATGATTTTTGCCCCAGAGTTCCTTAGCATTTTTGCATTCTTCAACTCTATCATATTCTTCCCTGTTCAAAGCACACGTTAGAAATAAATGAGCTATAGAGTTTAGGAGTACCTTACCATTTTCATATGTCGTCCACTGTGCATGAGGTTTCTCATCAGAGGTTGCGTCTGTGTTGTTGGTTTTGATGACGTGATCCCCGTTTTCAACCACATACCACATGTTATTATCTTGTGATATGAGAAACAGTCCCATCTTACCTTTCCAGTGGTAATGATCTATGCCATCAAAATAGGGAGGTCGGCTGGATTATCCTCATTCAGGAATATACTTAGCTTTTGACATTTTTCATTTTGGATCTTTTTTCTATTACATTGTTAGATGTAGTTTTCTAGAGAACCTTGCTCTAATGCCAATTGATGTAGCTAAATATCACTAGAAGGGGGTTGAATTAGAGCTATCCTCTCTGAGAGGATGCGAACCTGAGGATGGTTATTTAAACCTTTAAATTAGAGTTGAGTAAAAGAAAGAAAAAATGTAATGAATGACACACACAACTTTTATACTAGTTCACCCAATGAAGGCTACGTCCAGTCCTCACACACTTGTGAGATTTCACTAATGATCAAATTGATTAACCTCTCATAGAGGTTAATTACACTTTGTGTATTCTTTAGCCTCACCAAGCTTACTACCTTGTTTCCTACAAGTTCTAACTATTTCCAAAGTGTAACTCACATGGAAATTACAAAGTCATATGAATATGATTGTTTCTCTTTTCTTAAATACTTTCTAAAAATATATTCCAAAAATCTAGTGTAGGATTATAGAAAGTATGAAGAGAGGATGGATATTGCTCTTAATAGCTTTATGATACTTGATCTTTTTATGCAATGTTGTTGTGTATTTGATGATGGAGAGTTCCTTTCCTTTTATAGAGATCTTGTAGTGCTCTTTCCATGTGACAAACATCTTATGACTGTTGGGGACTTGATCAAAAAGTCCAAGGTCTTTGATCATAATTACAGAACTGCCATCCAACTGTCCTTGGACAGATGCAGTCCATCCTCGTGCAGGAGGTTCAAACTTCCTAGGTACTTGGTTATGAGTTGTCTCTTTCTCTTTTCATTCTTCAAGAACTCTAAGGCTATATCTTTGACTTTGTGGGCTACAACATTTCTGTAAGTTGAAGTGTTAGGTCTTTTTCACCTTTTGAGAATGATGTTGACTATAGATCTATCCTCTTACATCGTAATGCCATCCTCGTACCTCGTACATCCCATCCTCGTACCAGTTAAATCTGGCCTCTGACCTCTTTGATTAAAATGCTTTATTTATTCATTCTTTAATATTGTTTTGCCTTCTCTTAATGAATAAAAACATTTGTTTCGGTGAGGATGAGTATTCTGCAGTTTTGAAGTATCATCCTCTTGCAAGGCCATCCTCACGATTTCCAATCCTCCATATTTGAATCAAATTTTTCTCCTTTTTGCCTGAATGATTAATAATCTATTTTCTTAAATGAATTCACTCAAAAGCACAGATTAGACATTAACCACAATCATAATCCTTTAAGTAATTTTGTTATCATTAAAATCATTTGAGAGAGATTTTGTCTCAACATATAGTTGATTTAACTAAAATTTCTTAATTTAAATTCAAAAACTTACTAGTGCTTATAAGATTTTCATACAAAAAGTCATTTCTAATAAAAAAAAAGTAAAATTAAAATACGATTCACAGTTCTTATTCTTGATATAACCTAACAGAGTGGGGATTCTCCTAACTTGAACTTCAAGACTCATGAACCTGTAATAACTGAGATTATTCAAACGCATGACCAAGTCAGTCAAACACAAACAACGAATGAGGTGAGTTTTAAAATCATGTTAATAATATAATATAAGTACGTAAGAAGAACACACAATTAATCATAAATAAACCATATCGTTACACAAACATTCTTCAAGGAAATACCTCACATTATAAAGTCAAAATCACTCAAAGAAAATCAATACATTTCACTATAACATCAAATCTTCTAAGAGAAACAATTATCACACACGATACCCATTAATCACACCCAAACAATCACGAGAAAATGCAATGTTATGCATGAACTTAGGCTCTACATCATAATATGGTACCATTTTAACCTTGAAGTACTTGGTTAGGAGGCTTGATACCATGACAATGTTCCAGTGGATGGACATTTCAATTTGAAACTGTCCTCGTAGATTCCCTATGTTAAGACAAACTCTCAAATTAAAGTTTTAATGAAAATAAACAAAGGTTAATTAAGAATGTTAATTATGATTCTAAAATGTTATGTTAATTTAACTTGTGTTTTTGAGTGAATTAATTCAAAAATAGGATTCAAGCAAAGCAAATAAATCATATAAAAACTGAACAGATAAAGAAACAAGAATATTCTGGATAAAACGAAGAATGTTCTCCAAGATCAAGACCGATCATCACAGCCTCAAGATCAATCAATCTCCACTAGTTTACAAAAGATTTTGCCTCTTAATTTCATGCTAATGTTATCAGTACTTGGTAAGGTTCAAGTAGGACCCATTCTAGTCATAGAAGGCCTTCGAATCACTAAGATAAAAGCTCGTGAATCAAGCAAGTTAAAATAAGTACGAACCTTCACCAGCTTAACTGTCATGAAAGTTAATCAATCTTGATATGTACAAAGTTGTCCAGATTGATCAGGAAGTCATTCCGAATGATCAAACACTGAACCTAAAGATTGATCATCAATCTCCAAAAAGTACAAAACTAAAAGTACAGATCGATTATCAATCTCCACAATTCTGCAGAAGCTCAGTATCAATCTCCTTATCTATGTCGCAGTTCATCATCATTCTCCAAACTTATTTGAACATACTCGAGTTTCTTGGTCAAAGATTTAGCATCAACAAATTCATGTAAATCATAAAGGATCATTAAACACAAGATAAGTTTGATCAAGAACGAATAAACCAGCCCAGTCAAACAGATTTCAAAACATATTCAAAGGCTGAATATTTTTATTCACATATAGTAGTTTTGGTAAAAAAAGATAGAGCACTACCAACATCTCTTTTTAACTATCATTAAATGCTCCACAACGCCTATAAAAGAAAGGCCAATGCTCAGGAAAATTGTAGAAGTTCAAGTGCTATCAAGTCTTACAAATCATTCACATTCATATACTTGAAATTCTCATTTTCTCAAAGAAAGACTCAGTTCTAATTATACATATTACTTTGTTGTTTTTGTACTGAATTCTTTGTAAATAATTGTATCTCAAATAAGAGTTGATACATCTCAGATTATTTCAAAACAATCTCATCATTATTGTAAAACTCAAACTATAAGAGTTTAGTATAGTTTGAATAGATTGTTTGAAATCTTATCAAGGCTGATAGGTGAATTGATTAAATCTCTTTGTGGGTAGAAAAAGATAGAGCTTGTAACACTAAGGGGCTGTAAAACTAAGAAGGTTCTTTGTTTTAAACACTTCGTGGAAAAACACACAACTGTAAGGACTGGATGTAGCCCAAGTTAGATAAACCAGGATACATCCTTTTGTGGTATTATTTATCTTATCTCCTTATTTATTAAGCTTGATTGATTACTTGAATTAAAACATAAACTGAATTTCTATTTGTCAAGCTAACCAAGAACGTTCTACGTTTTGTGTTTTCTTAACCAAGATCATTCTTGAGTTAAATCCTTTAGTTTTTGAGGAATTTTTAAATAGGAACATTTACAATTCAAATCCCCTTTCCGTGAAAATTGACATTACTACTTCACCCTCAACTCAACCTCAGACTCATATATGCGACAAAATGTGTGTTGCATGGTAACTGTCGATATTTGGAGTGCTACCTCTTAGTCGCCTAGTAATTCTCCGCCCGAATATCTCCAAGGTCTAACAATTTTGCCTAAGGCTCAACAACAGACTGCCACGATCAGGCTCATTCAGTTGTACTTCCACGAAATCATTAGGCTTTTTAGACCCTACTTATATTATGATAAAATAATCTCCACTTCAATTTTTTTTAATATTTCTCTGTTCCCTCGTTGGCCTATGATAGTCCATTAAGACCGTATTCTCAAACACAAATTGAAATCACAACTATTTCACCAACTATGGGGTTACTTCAATATGCTCATCACAAATTTAGAATATACGTAGCGAGTCCTGGATGAATTCTTGGGAAATACAGTTTTCCCGTGAATTCAAACGCTCTTTCAACCCTTACCTTATTTAGATGTTTTCTCAAACACATAAATCAATGGAAGTTTTCAACTGCAATAGTAGACCAACAAGGTACAACGAGCGAATCCGAATAAACAGCGAGTTCACAAAATTGTCTAGACGCGATTGAAAAATTATGCAGAGCATAAAAATAGTTGTTAAAAAAAAGTCTTACCAACTCGTTTGAGCGCCAAAATGGTACGACTTCAATTTCAACGAAAAATGCAAATAATTAGTTTCTTCTTGAAGGTTTCGACGAGAGGAATCCAAAAACGATACCATTTTTTTGAGACGACAAATGTGGTGATCGGAATTGGCCAAAAATAGCTTGTCCAACGAAAGAAACGCAGTTGTTTTTTATGAAACAGAGCCACAATTGATAAAATTGACACCAAAAATGGATTTAGTGGCCAATTTTGTGTGGACAGAGATTGGGATCGATTCAAATGATTAAGAATTGGTGTGAATGAATTTGGGAGAAAAATTGTTTGGCTGCCATTAGTCTGATTTTCAATTTTTATTTTTTTGATTGCAAAATGAGTGGTGTAGATAGCAAATATAGAGGTACAAGAGTAAAATTGTAAGGTCCAACACAGGATAGTAAAGTCTGAGGCAGCGGATGTAGGAAATAAAAATCCAACTTGTAATAGCTCAAAATTAATATGCAGAATTAAAAAAATAAAGGTGTAAGCAGTCGTCTGGTCAAAAATTCATTTTCTAGGAAATCTAATTTTAGTCAAAACTCTCATACTCAAAATAGTAACTATAATTATTACTATAATATGTTTTCAAAATAATAACATAAAAATACATCATCTTTATAGATTATTCGAAATGATAAAATAAATAAATAAAACATCAACGAGTTATATTAATTACTAAATCAAAATGAATTTGTATAAAATCATCATACCGTAACAACTATATAGAAATAAATAAAATCAATATCAATATTACTAATATCTCAAAATAATTATTTGTAAAATAATTAATTAAAATAAGTTAAATTTAAAAATAATTAAATATAATTGTGTGCACACTTAACATTAGTCAGCATACAAGGAAATATCAAATTAACTACAAACACCCATAAGCGTAAAATCGCCTAAAATCTTATATTTAAAATGTGTACACTATAAAGTATAAAAATATAATATTTGATATTTATATTATTCATTTAGTCTAACATGTACAAAATTAAAACATCATATAAAGAAAATTAATCCTAAATTTAATTAACATATATTCTAAAATAATTTTAACACCAGTTTAATTATTTAAAATTATATTTAATCAATAAAATAATTTATTATAAAATTTAGATCGTTAAAGTACCTTTATCGTCTCTTCAACCAAGAATCGTTCAAATTGATCCCCAAAAGAAGACTCTTTTAAAAATTAACCGTCCATGTTCATAAGACTAGACTTTATTTCCCTCACATTGACCCACAATTTAACCTTGACATCAACACCTAATGCTCCCATCGCACCAAGGATCTTAAATTGAACACATTCCACATAATTTAAATGGTTTAGTTTTTGAGGGAATAATTTTATTTCGTGCGATGGGATATTTGTTTTTGCATATTTCTACTATTTGTTCATTTATGATCATAAATTTGAATTATCATTTAGATTCAGTATTAAAAAGTTGGTTATCTAATAGGTATAGTAAAGAAGAGGATCATGAATTCATTATTTTTAATAAAAAATACTGTAAAAAAATTAAAATTATTAATAATAATTCAAGATGGATTTTTATCTTGACATTTGTTGATAAAAAATAATTAATTAATTATCCATAAATTATAAATAAAAGAACTAAATGAGATTAAAGAAGCAAATCTGTTATAAAAATAAAAATAAAAATGATCACCTACATAAGTTTACATAAATAATTATACATGGTAAGTAAAACATATACCACCAATATTTTTTTGAAAGGTATACAACGTCAATCTTATTATTATTACTATTTTGTATATTTATAGTGTATGCTTTATTTTATATTTTATTTTTACAACTAATAATGCCTTGGCCTTCTCTCTGACCCATTCCCTTTCCCTTTCCATTTCTTCCCTTATTTTATTTCTCCTCGTTGGGCTTTTCTCTGACTCTTCCCATTTCCCTTTCCCTTTCTTCCCTTGCTATTTCCTTTGCCCTTGCGATTGATGCCTTTAACCTTTTCTTTGCTAGTTGTTCCTTTAATTTATTAATTCTCCTTGACATTTGTACTCCCCATTTCCTTGCTTTCTCTCTCTTCTTTTTGTCTATCTTTTCCTGCTCCTTTGCTTCCTTTGCCAAAGCTTTTTCCTTCTGCTTTGCTTCCTTTGCCAAATCTATTTCATTCTGCTTTTCTTTCCTTTCCTTCTGCTTTGCTTCCCTTTCCTTCTGCTTTGCTTCCTTTTCCATCATCCTTTCTTCCCTTGTTTTATTTCCCGCACCAACGGGCTTATTTGGATCAAAAGATTCTATATCTATGGGTTTTCGCCCACCATCAAGCTTATCTACCAAAACATTTTTCTTTGACTCTTTTGTATATTGTTTACCTTCTTTTAATGTCTCTGTTGCCACAACAGATAAAAGAAACAATGCACAAAGGAAACACAAATTAAAAGCTTTGATTTTCATCACTACAATTTCTAAGAATTTAATTGTTGTGAAACATATGAATATAGTCGACAAGATAAATAGGTATGAAAATCAAAAGTAGATTTATTAAATAATATATTCTTTAATTGGCTTTCGAGAATATTGAGCCATTGAAGGGTTATTGAGGTAGGTAAAGTGTTTAAACTTTGACAACTACAAGGTTGCTTGATAATTTCTTTAATAATAAACATAATTCTAGACTTTCGGTAAACATAATCATCATACGTTGTCAATAAAAAATAGTTATTGACACGATAATAAAAAATTACTCTTTTAAATTTTTCTCAATTTCCTTTGATGTCTATAAGTTTTATTTATTTATTTTTGATTTACTCATTTAATTTATATTTCATTAGCTACTTAACTTTTAAGTTATAATACACATACATAAATATAATGTTATTTTTTATAAGTTCTGTTAAAAAAATATAATGTGGCCTTTAAGATATTAATATGTATATAATAGTGTTGATGTGGCAAAATAAAAAATAAATATATTTTTTAAATTCAGTTTTCTTAAAAATAAAAAAATTTAAAAATTCTTCAAACCTAAAAAATGAAAAGTCAATGTGGTTCTTAGAATTTTTCTAAACAAAACATATAAGATTAATATGATAATCATTTATTTTTATAATTATCGCACTCGTATTATTATACACACGTTAACATTATAACCGCAACATGACATTTAATTATTAAAATCTCTAAAAACAAGCTAGTTATGCAAACAAATCAAAATATAAAAGTTATTACAAACGACGTGTCACTTAAATGATTAAATAAAAAAATTAAATAGTAAACTTCCGAAAATGCAGGGCGAAAATGCATCTGTAATCTATTAATTATTTTGCTTTATCAATAACTTCCGAAAATAGTAAAGTAATAAACAAATAATTATTTTTAATAATTTAGCTTATACTAAATATCAACCAGTTATTGAATTTTGGAACTTGCTACCTTGACAATTTTGAAACTAATATTATTTTTAAACAAAGATACTATTGGTGCCTACTCATTATTATAGTATACTTTTTAATTAAAAACAAATTCTGAGTTTGTGAAAGGTATCTACACTCCGGTTAGGGTTAATTATCAATAAGTGCAATCAAAATATTAGCATGAGATCTCCAATTAGGGAGGATTTCAAACTTTTCTTACAATATACTTTAATCTTTAAAAAATTATATTGATATTTTAATTTTGTAAGTTGAACAATTTTAAAATTTTATATTTATAACTTTTGTCTAGAATGAATACCACTTTTTATATTTACATCTTATATCCAGAATAAAACTTAAATTTCCACCACTGTGAATATGTGCAACGGCCGTAGCCTACAAGACGCCGTCATTCATCACCAGATATTAGAATATTGAATCTAAATGTTAGAGTTTTGTGATTTTAGAGGACTCAATTTTTAAATACAAATTAAACTTCCAAAATCATTGATACATCCCTGACTACAATAGTAGCTGTGAATTTCTCTTCACTATTATTAATTTCTCATATACTTTATGTGACACCCTAAACCCCAAAACAATTTATATAATATATTATATCATATTCCTATAAAATTTTCCGCGGATAAATAAAAATATATTTCCAAGAAAATAAAAACTTTTATTTTTAATTCGGATATCACGTTTCTCAAAAATAAAAAGAACACTTTAAACTTATTTTCCTCATTAAAATAGTGCAATCTCGATAAGCTTCATTTAAGTATAATTACTTGATTTAATTTTAAAAATTTACTAGTACTTCTAAGATTTTCATACAAAATTTCTTTTCAAATTAAATAAGTAAAATACAAATTAAAACCCTTAATCCATGTATCACCTATCAAAGCGAGGTTCCTCCCAAAATTGAACTTCAAGACTCATTAACGTGTAATAACTGCGATTTTGCAAAGGCAAGGCCAAGCCAGTCAAACACAAACAACGAAGGAGGTGAGTTTCGAAATCATGATGCAAGTATAATACAAGTAAGAAGAACAAGCAAACAATCATAATAGAACCGTATCATTACATAAACATTCAATCAAGAAAATATCACATTAAAAAGTCAAAATCACTCAAGGAAAATCAATAAATTTCACTATAACATCAAATCGTCTAAGATAAATTATCACCACACAGGATACATATTAATCACAATAAAATGCAATGTTATGCATGAGCTTAGACTCTACTTCACAATGTGGTACCATTCTAACTCTGAAGTACTTGGTTAGGAGGCTTGATACTATGCCACCATCCCGGTGGACGGACAATTCAAATTGGCCCTGTCCTCATAGATCCCCTCAACTCAACCCGAGACACATATACGTAACAGTCGAGGTAAACGTGTGTTGCGTGGTAGCTCCTGACATTTGGAGTGCTACCTCCAAGTCACCTAGAAATTCCCCACCCGAATACCTCCAAGGTCTAACAATCTTTCCTGAAGGCTCGACAGTAGACCGCCATGATCAGGCTCATTTAGTTGTACTTCCCCGAAATTTATGGGCTTGTCAGACCTTCCCTATATGATGACAAAATAATATTCACTTCATATTTTTCAATATTTATTTTCTCCCCTCGTTGGCCAATGATAATTCATTAAGACCGTCATCTCAAACACAAATTGGAATCACAATTATTTTACCAACTATGGGGTTACTTAAATACTCTCCTCACAAATTCACAACATCAATATCATTAATCATATCTCATCACATAAACTCATTACAAATATATAGCATCACTATCATCAATCATACATCATCACATAGGCTTGACACAAATTTATAACATCATTATTATTAATTATATATCATCATAATCACACAAACGTATCAAAATGAATTCAATTTTTATTATCAGATCACATAAACACGTCTAATCAAACATATACATAAAATTCATTAAACATCTAATATCACAGTAATATCAAATATCACACATTTAATAAAAAATAATCAAACGTCACAATAATTTCAAATATCACACATTTAACGAAGTAATCAATCTATATCTTATAAATATTTCTATTCTATATTTTAATCTCACAATTCCAATATTTTTACAATAATCAATTTATTACTCAAAAGGCTACTGCCATATGTTGCGAGCCCCGAATGAATCATTGGGAAATACGGTTTTCCCGTTCATCTCCAATTATATTATACTCATGAATTCAAACGCTCTCTCACTCCTTACCTTATTTTAAAGCGAAATTGGAGTTGTTAAAAATCTGAAAAAATTGTGTTTAATTAACTAGCTAAATGAGTAAAACAACATACTGAAATTTGGACGAAAACGTAAAAACTTTTCCGGGACAGTTCTCGATCACCGATGCCAAACGATATGTTGTTGTTGTAATAAATCTTTGGTTCTACGACTGCTGAAGCTCCCTTTCTTATTCTTTTTTTATTTTTTTTTATTTTATCAACATAATTAGGGTTAACATATATGGGTCAAACCCATTGGTCCCCTTATTTATTTTATGTTTTAATGTTATTATTTTTATTTTGCTAAAACAAAATCAATTGTTACTTAATCTCATTTTTAATACTCTTCCAAACATCAATTAATTTTCAAAACATTACTAATATTTCATAACTAATATATGACGAATTAGAGTAATTAAAACAATTAACCTTTAAAACATATATATATATATATATATATTTATATATTAGTAACAAGCCAAACTCTCATATTCAAATTAATCACTATAATTTTACTTATTTTTTCAAAATACTCATGTTAGAATAATATTATCATTCGAGAATAGTCAAAATTATAAAATAAATAAATATAACAACAATATTTTATGTTAATTACTAAATCATTATATATATATATAATCACAATTCCAAAATAAGTCTATAAAAATAAAGAGAATCAAACACAATATTGCTACGATCTCAAGATAATTATTTATAGAATAAAAAATTAAAGTAAAATATATTTAGAAATAATTAAAATAAGAGATACTTAAAAATGATTAAAATATAAATATGTACACACTTAACGGTAGTCAAACATATAAAAAAATATCATATTAATTATCAACTTACATATACACTTAAAATCATATAAAATCGTATTTGTTTAAAATATTACACTAAAATACTATTATTTTTAGAAAAATATATAAAATAATTAAAATATATATATATATATATATATATTATTTATATCGCTCATTTAATATAGTATCTATCAAACTAGCTCATCATAGAAAACATCGATATAACGAAAATTAGTCACAAAATTTATTAACATATATTCTAAAATAATTTTAACATCAAATTAATTATTTAAAATCCTATTTAATTAATAAAATAGTTTATTATAAAAATTTAGGGTGTTACAATTCTCCCATTGTTTAAGAAATTTTGTCCTCCAAATTTGAAGTAAATAATAAGCGAACTGACATCTAACTATTCACCCTCAAGATTCAAACTTAGTCTATAAACATATTAAATGTATTCAATACTCATTTAAGTACAGACTAACATGACACAACGAATCATTTAAGCAATCACAACTAATATTTCAATCATGAATGAAATACCACAATTACCCACTATAATTTACGAAATAAACAAACTTATAGATTTAGT
>NC_021161.2:21579099-21586973 GCF_000331145.2 Cicer arietinum
TAACTTCAACTAACTACTCAAACAATGATTTTCTAGTTTTACTCTAAACAAATTTAAATATTATCACTTTCTCAACAAGTTTCCCTTAAGTAAGAAAGATGGAGCAATATTTCAATTATTTCATACCCTTATGAATTTTAAATAGAGACACACATAAAAATCCGTATCATAAGCAATTTCATAGAAATCAAGAACTAGAGTACATAAACATAGTGGAAGTGGACAAATATTTTCACATAGTTTTAAAATTCACTCCAACCATTATTCATGCTACATAAACCATTATCGGCATTCAACATTGATGTCACATTAAACTTATAATCACTCAAATTTGTATAAGAGATGAACAAGATTTTTTTTCACTATTTCAAAAATAAAATTAACAAGTATTTCTAACAATCATAACAATGGGTTATTGTTGCCTCTTTTATCGACGATGAGTCATCGGGGTAGCTAGTCTCTATTACTCATGTAGTCAACTACTTAGGATAACCATAATTGTGTCATCGAACTTCAAATATGGGTAATTAAGAGTATCTTTAACAAGGTTCAGAAGTGTGAAGGCGACACCACAACTCCTACTCCTTAACCCACTTAATTACACATTTCCAATAATTATTTATAATTTACAACTAGGTATAACAGTAAAAGAAATGACACTTACATCAATATGAATTGCCAATTAAAATAAAGAAATATAGCATTATTTCCCTTTTAAACACTCAATTACGCTAAAAACTATTCACAAATCCCCAACACTTAGAACGTCTGAAACACAAACACTTTCATATTCACCTAATTACATATACATACATATAAGTAACTCAATAATTATCATCATGATGTAAAATATTCTCATAGCAATCCAACAACCAGAAATTTATCACAATTAAATTAATAATTCACCATTTTTTTTTAATCAATCTTTATCATTTAACAAAATTAAAACAAATATTTTTCAATTAGCAAGTAAAGTAAGCAACTATTTTTACTCGAAGTTAATATAACAGTCATAAAACTAAAATAAATCTCATAATACATAAATCATTTTAGTGGTTAATCAATACTCTAAAATTTGATTTCTTACACTTAAATTATTTTAAAAGGATCACTAATCTTTTAATACCATAAAATAATTTTTCTTCATAATTTCAAACTGTTCCTTGGATTACATCTTAATAAATCTTATGATTTTTTATTAACTACTTTTAAAATCAATAAGATTACTAATATTTCACCAATATCTTAACCACCAAAATACCTCTCAAGATATTTAAGCACTCTTAAAATCATTTTTTTTTTCAACCTATATTTTGAAATAAAATCAAATCATTTATATAAAATTAGATTCAAAATTTTCTAATTCATCAAGACTTCTAAAATAGTTATATTTTTTCCTGATTTCTAAAAACTATTTTTACAACAAATCTTCTAGATTATTATTATTTTTTTTTAAAAAAAATAGCACATAGTAAAACTTGGCGTAAATTATTTTTCTCTTGTGTGATTAATCTAAATTTTAAATAAAATCATCATAAATATATATTTTTATTATTATTTTAAGAATCAACACAACTCCAACACAATCAAATTCTCTAAAATAAGTCAACAATAATTCACTCATAAAATACTTCCTTTTATAAATAAATCAAAATTAATCCCTTCACAATTTTTGTTTCTAAAAGTCTAACTATAAAATTTCAACCAACATTGAATATCTAAGAATTACTATTGCTAATAATATGAATTTTTTAGTATTTCAAAATCATGATGATTGTCCTAAATTGATTTCAAAAGCAATACCAAAATTTTAATCAATTAGATACAACCATCAACATTTTCAAGTGATTTTCACTTTTGATAAAATCAAGTTAAGTGCCCATATAAAAACTGAATTTTGAAATTTCATAACTATTTTTCTAGACAAGATTTTTAATTGACAATAATATCTACAACATTAACTTAAAACCAATAACAATACTAATGAAGACAATCACAAGTTTTTTTTTTTCTTTCATATATCAATTTAAAATAAAAAAATAAGGATTTTCTAGTCAAAATTAAAATTTTAAACATAAGAGATATATTTTCCATACAACTCAAAGTTTAGAAAGAAACATCCTTTTTTTCTCTAAATTGTATTTCAATAAAATGATAATTATAATAATAATAATATTAATATTAATATTTTTTTTTTGTTTTCTTTCTCTTTCTCAATTAGTAGACATTTTATCATGTGACATTTTTTGTACCATTATAAATCACTACTGAGTTCTTAAAATCTAAGACTCTAATATCAAGTTAAACTCTAATAAGTTAATATTATCTAAATAAATAATTTCGAACAAATATCCTAACACCCCCAATTCACTATCCACATCCCCTCTAAACCAACATAACAACAAATCTTTTTTATTTTCTTAAAAATTACACATAGTAAATTATGGTGTAAATTTACAGCTATTTTAAGTAGTAAATAGAATTTGTAGTATAGAATTATTGTTACTTTATGAACAATAAAAATTCAACTCAATTAATTTTTTTTTTTGAAATAATCAAGAGTACTTCAAACAAAAGTTACTTTTTATTTTACAAAATAAGTCAACTCTAACTCTTTCACGTAATTTTTTTTTAAACTTCAAAGTTTTACCACCATCTAATATTCAAGAATAATTATTATTATTAATATGAATTTGCTACTATTTCAAAATCACCGCTAACTTTCTAAATTGACTACATTAGCAAGATCAAAATTTCAATAATCATGTTATGACCTTAAAGACAAGGTCTATCAATCGATAATTAGTATCACACCGATTAAATTCATAATTTCAAACTTATAGTAGCCCATCAATAGAAAAAAATTATTTCTAACTATCTACTATAACGAAAGAGCAAAAAATCAAAGTTATAAACACAAATTCAATCAAAAGGTAATTAACTCAATCATGTCAACAATTCAAATTAACTTAAATTTTAAGAAATAATTTCCTATTATATTTAATCACCTAAATAGGAACTTAGAATCCACAATACAACACAATTAGAGTACGAAAATGGTAAATAGTTAATTAGTAACTTCAAAAATATGTACAATTATACAAAAGCATACATCACATAACACAATAATATAACGAGAGAACAAAAAATGATACTGAAAATAATCAATACACAAGAAAATACAATTGACACGACTGACATCTGACTCACATTGAATCGACACTCAACCCACTCGGCCTGATTGGACAGACCTGCTCTGATACCACAAATATAACACCCTAAACCCCAAAATAATATATATAATAAATTATATCATATTCCTATAAAATTTGCAGCGGTTAAATAAAAATCTATTTCCAAGAAAATAAAAACTTTTATTTTTAATTCGGATATCACATTTCTCAAAAATAAAAAGAACACTTTAAACTTATTTTCCTCATTAAAATAGTGCAATCTCGATAAGCTTCATTTAAGTATAATTACTTGATTTAATTTTAAAAGTTTACTAGTACTTCTAAGATTTTCATACAAAAATTCTTTTCAAATTAAATAAGTAAAATACAAATTAAAACCTTTATTCCCTGTATCACCTATCAGAGCGAGGGTCCTCACAAACTTGAACTTCAAGACTCATTAACCTGTCATAACTGCGATTTTGCAAAGGCAGGGCCAAACCAGTCAAACACAAACAACGAAGGAGGTGAGTTTCGAAATCATGATGAAAGTATAATACAAGTAAGAAGAACACGCAAACAATCATAATAGAACCGTATCATTACAAAAACATTCAATCAAGAAAATATCACATTAAAATGTCAAAATCACTCAAGGAAAATCAATAAATTTCACTATAACATAAAATCGTCTAAGATAAATTATCACCACACACGATACATACTAATCACAACAAAACAATAACAATAAAATGCAATGATATGCATGAGCTTAGACTCTACTTCACAATGTGGTACCATTCTAACTCTGAAGTACTTGGTTAGGAGGCTTGATACTATGCCACCATCCCGGTGGACGGACAATTCAAATTGGTCCTGTCCTCATAGATCCCCTCAACTCAACTCGAGACACATATACGTAACAGTCGAGGTAAACGTGTGTTGCGTGGTATTCATTCAACATCTAATATCACAGTATTATCAAATATCACACATTTAATAAAAAATAATCAAACATCACAATAATATCAAATATCACACATTTAACGAAGTAATTAATCAATATCTTATAAATATTTCTATTCCATATTTTAATCTCACAATTCCAATATTTTTACATTAATCAATTTATTACTCAAATGCGGTTTTCTCGTTCATCTCAAATTATATTATACTCATGAATTCAAACGCTCTCTCACTCCTTAAGATTTAATTATCACCACACACGTTACATATTATACACAACAAAACACTCACAAAAAAATGCAATGCTATGCATGAGCTTAAACTCTACTTCACAATGTGGTAGCATTCTAACTCTGAAGTACTTGGTTAGGAGACTTGATATTATGCCACCATCCCAGTGGACGGACAATTCAAATTGGTCTTGTCCTCATATATCCCCTCAACTCCACATATACGTGACAGTTGAGGTAAACGTGTGTTGCATGGTAGCTCCCGACATTTGGAGTGCTACCTCCAAGTCACCTAGAAATTCCCCACCTGAATACCTCCAAGGTCTAACAATCTTGCCTTAAGGCTCGACAGCAGACCGCCACGATCGGACTCATTTAGCTGTACTTCCCTGAAATCACTCGACTTGTCAGGCCCTACCTATATGATGACAAAATAATCTTCACTTCATGTTTCTCAATATTTATTTTCTCCCCTCGTTGGCCTATGATAATCCATTAAGACCTTCATCTCACTACGCCAAAAATGACATTTAACAGCGCCCATTTTACAGCGCTTGCTAAACACAAGCGCTGTTGTAATTATATTTTAAAAATAACGGAACCTTTTACAGCGCTTTTTTGAGAAAGCGCTGTAAAATGCCCACCCATAATTTCATATATGGGTGGGCATATTACAGCGCTTTTTGTGAAGAAGCGCTGTAAAATGCCCACCCATAATTTCATATATGGGTGGGCATATTACAGCGCTTTTTGTGAAGAAGCGCTGTAAAATGCCCACCCATAATTTCATATATGGGTGGGCATATTACAGCGCTTTTTGTGAAGAAGCGCTGTAAAATGCCCACCCATAATTTCATATATGGGTGGGCATATTACAGCGCTTTTTGTGAAGAAGCGCTGTAAAATGCCCACCCATAATTTCATATATGGGTGGGCATATTACAGCGCTTTTTGTGAAGAAGCGCTGTAAAATGCCCACCCATAATTTCATATATGGGTGGGCATATTACAGCGCTTTTTGTGAAGAAGCGCTGTAAAATGCCCACCCATAATTTCATATATGGGTGGGCATATTACAGCGCTTTTTGTGAAGAAGCGCTGTAAAATGTGCATAACAAGCGCGCGTTGTATTTACATGTTTTATAGCGCTTTTTTAAAAGCGCTGTTGTATCATTTACAGCGCTCGTTTCCACAGCGCTTATTTTTTGAAAAAGCGCTGTAAATGGCTTAAATAAAGCGCTGTAATATGCGTTTTTTCGCGTAGTGTCTCAAACACAAACTAGAATCACAATTATTTTACCAACTACGGGGTTACTTCAATATTCTCATCACAAATTCGCAACATCACTATCATTAATCATATCTCATAACATAAACTAATAAAAAATTTATAGCATCACTATCATCAATCATACATCAACACATAGGCTTGACACAAATTTATAACATCATTATTATTAATTATATATCATCATAATCACACAAACATATCAAAATGAATTCAATTTTTATTATCACATCACATAAACACTTCTAATCAAACATATACATAAAATTCATTCAATATCTAATATCACAATAATATCAAATATCACACATTTTATAAAAAAATAATAATCAAACATCACAATAATATCAAATATCACACATTTAACGAAGTTAAATCAATCAACACCCTATAAATATTTCTATTCCATATTTTAATCTCACAATTCCCATATTTTTACATTAATCAATTTATCACTCAAAGGGCTACTACCGTACGTAGCGAGCCCCAAATAAATCGTTGGAAAATACGGTTTTCCCGTTCATCTCAAATTATATTATACTCATGAATTCAAACGCTCTCTCACCCCTTACCTTATTTTGACGCTTTTACACATGAATATGATTCCACAAGAAAACAACCTTTGTCCTTCAATTGATCTAATTCGACAATTTATGGGTGAACGTTAAATTAAATTATGAGAAGGCACTCTAAACACTAAATTTCGAAATTCGATCAAGGAAACTTACCATAAATTAGAAAACCAATCAAGGGATAATATAGCCACTTTTCACCCGGTCGTTTTGGCGTTGATTTCACTGAAATCGGACTTACGGTGAAGGAGAATGATGCAAAATAATTAATTCTACAACCAGAGAAATTAAGTATTTTAGAGCGAAATTGGGGTTGCTAAAAATCTGGAAAATTGTGTTTAATTGACTAGCTAAATGACTAAAACAACATACTGAAATTTGGACGAAAATGGAGTAACTTTTCCGGAACAGGTCTCGATCACCGATGTCAAACGATAGATTGTTGTTATGTTTACTCTTTGGTTCTACGGCTCCTAAAGCTCCCTTTCTTATTCTTTATTTTTTATTTTATCAACAGAATTAGGGTTAACATATATGGGTCAAACCCATCGGTCTCCTTATTTATTTTATGTTTTACTATTATTATTTTTATTTTGCTATAACAAAATCAATTGTTACTTAATCTCATTTTTAATACTCTTCCAAACATCAATAAATATTCAAAACATTACTAATATTTCATAACTAATATATGATGAATTAGAGTAATTAAAATAATTAACCTTTAAAAAGAAATACATATTAATAACAACCCAAATTCTCATATTCAAATTAATCACTGTAATTTTACTTATTTTTCAAAATACTCACGTTAGAATAATATTATCATTAGAGAATAGTCAAAATTATAAAATAAATAAATATAACAACAATACATTATGTTAATTACTAAATCATAATATAAATGTATACATAATCACAATTCCAAAATAAGTCTATAAAAATAAAGAAAATCAAATACAATATTACTACGATCTCAAGATAATTATTTATAGAATAAATAATTAAAGTAAGATATATTTAGAAATAATTAAAATAAGAGATACTTAAAAATGATTAAAATATAAATATGTACACACTTAACATTAGTCAAACATATAAGAAAATATCATATTAGTTATCAACTCACATATACACTTAAAATTGTATAAAATCTTATTCTTTAAAATATCACACTAAAATACTATAATTTTAAAAAAAATTATTATTTATATCACTCATTTAATATAGTATCTATCAAACTAACACATCATAGAAAACATCGATATAACGAAAATTAGCCACAAAATTTATCAACAGATATTCTAAAATAATTTTAACATCAAATTAATTATTTAAAATCATATTTAATTAATAAAATAGTTTCTAATAAAATTTAGGGTATTATACTCTATTTCTATGGGGTAATTTAATCAAGTCACTTTTTTTTATATGGTTTTATACGAAATAATCTATACAATTTAGTAATATTATATAGTTACAATTACAGAATAATTTTTTTTTAATTATATAACATTCAATATATTGAATAAAAAAGACATATTATAAAATGTTATATAAATTTAATAAAAAATGAGTATAAAGATAAAAATTATAATAATATATTAATAATATTTATAAAATTTGTGGGACCATGGGTATGGCC
>NC_021161.2:21587173-21593306 GCF_000331145.2 Cicer arietinum
GATATACAACATCAATCTTTTTATAATTCATTAATGCAATGATTATTGTCTATGCTCTATTTTACATTTTTTAACACATTAGTTATTACATGAGCATGAGATATATGCTATGCATTTAGTTTTCAATAGATTTAATTCTTGAATCCTTAGACTTAATTGAGTTGTTGTTTTCCTTTCTACCACGCCGCCCAATAGAGTCCTATGGCCTATCCTACTACAAGTCTATACCAAACTAGAATTTTTATAAAATAAATAAATAAAAGTCATACTACAAGTCATAAAATAGTTTTTTGGCTTATTAGACTGGCTTAATTAAGTAAATATAAATAATATATTTTATTATTATTATTATTATTATTATTATTATTATTATTATTATATAATAGATTTTGTATTTTATGACAATTTATAAGTTTTTTAACATTTAAGTAATTTAATTATGTTATTTTACATTAAATTTTGTCACTTTTAAATATGTCATATAAAATTAAATTCTTTAAGAATTCGTGTAAATATAAAAATAAAAATTAAATTAAATTTGTGGACATATTAGTTTCTTAATCTATTAAAAATCGTTTCTAAATAATTATTTAAACATATTAATATGAAATAGACTAACAAGTCGTCCTAGACTTTCATAAAGATCAAACTCAAACATAAAAAATTGGCTTAAATATATTTTTGGTCCTTGCAATTATATTTTGTTTTCATATTAGTCCCTATAATTTTTTTTTTTGATTTATACCCATGCAAATGCTAACAAATTTTAATAAAGTCATTTCTAAATCTTTTTTAGTAAAAAGACTGTGACATCACTAATTTTGGATGAAGTGTCACGTGGTGACTGTGTGATTGTTGTTGACTAGATATTATTTAATATTTAAAATTAAAATTCATTTTATTAACTCATTTAATCATTTAATTAAAATTTTAAAACTAATTCATAATAAACCAATTAAATAATAAAAACTCAATAATCTTCATCTTCAACCCCAAATTTTTTAATAAAAACTCAACAACATTCATCTTCAATCCTAATTTTTTTATCTTCAAATCGTAAATTCTCAAATCTATATCCAAATCCTAAAAATTATAATATCTCATTTTTCTTGCACAACACCTATAATTGAAATATTTAGATTATTATCATACTTATTTATCATGAATAGTGAAGAAGCAAGTAATAATATACAATGACTTGGGAACGAATATAAATTCTCCTATTTAGAACAATTCGAAACTTTAGAACAATTCAAAACTTTTGAAATAGAAAATTCTAGATTTCTCAAAACTTTCAAACAATTCCAAACTTTCGACATATAAATTTTTTGAAACTTTCTAGATTTAGAAACTTTCGAAATTTTCAAATTTGAAAACTTTCGAAACAATACGAATTTTTGAAATGTAATCCTTATTTTGAAAATTCCCAAATATGAAAACTTTCCAAATTTTTGAAATGCAATCTTTATTTCAAGAATTTGAAAATTTAGAAAGTTTTGAAAATTTATAATTTCCAAAACTATCAATTTTGAAACTTATTATAAATGGCTAAAAGGGTAAAATTATTTGTTCATGTGTCTTGAGGGGTTGACAAGTTTAGGTATGGGGCTGTAGGATAGAATTATCCTCGCAACATAAAAGTCCAACTAGTAATAGCCCAAATTAATATGCAGAAATAGAAAATAGTGCTGTAAACAATCGTTTGGTCCAAAATTCATTTTCTAATATTTCTAAAAGTCCTTAATATATAATTTATTTTCCTTAACCACATTAGAAACTTTTTCTTTAAAAGACTCGTTTTAACATAATATTATTTTTCCTTAACATAGATAAATCCAATTTTAATCAAAACTTTCATGCGCAAAATAATAACTTTAATTATTAGTATAACATTTTTTAAAATAATCACATAAAATACATCATCTTTATAGAATAGTTGCATTGACCAAATACATAAATATAACATTAATAATTTATATTAATTACTAAATCAAAATAAATATGTATAAAATCATCATACCGTAAAAACTAAATAGAAATAAAGAAAATCAATATCAATATTACTAATATCTCTAGATAATTATTTATAAAATAATTAATTAAAATAAGATACATTTAAAAATAATTAAATTTAATTATGTGCACACTTAACATTTGTCAGCATACAAGAAAATATCAAATTAAGTACAAATGCACATATGCACGTAGAATCGTCTAAAATCTTAGACATAAATTAAGAATGCGCAGTACAATCAAAATAAGCCAACAATAAATAGTTAATTAGTAACTTCCAAAATATTATAAGTAATCAAAAGCATATTGTGCATAACACAATAATATACGTAGAAAAAAATATGATATTGAAAAATATTAATACACAACCGACACGACTAACATTCGACTAATGAATCGACACTCGATCCACTTAGTCTGATTGGACAAACATGCTCTGATATCACTAATGTGACATACTAAATCCCAAAATAATATATAATAATTTACAGTTGATTTTTTTGTTTTTGGTACATTAGCAGCGGATAAAGAAAATATATTTTCAAGTAAATAAAAAACTTTTATAATTAATTTATGATATCACATTTCTCAAAATTCAAAAGAAACACTTTAAACTCTTTCTTTTTATAAAAGATGCAATCTCCATACACTTGATTAAACTAAAATTTCTTAATTTAATTCCAAAAACTTACTAGTACTTATAAGATTTTCATACGAAAAGTCATTTCTAATAAAAAAAAATGGAAAAGTAAAATACAGTTTACAACTCATATTATTGATATCACCTATGAGAGTGAGGTTTATCCCAACTTGAACTTCAAGACTCATTAACCTATAATAACCGCGAGGAGGTGAGTTTTAAAATCATGTTAATAGTATAATAAAAGTACGTAAGAAAAATACACAATTATTCATAAATAAACTTTATCATTACACAAACATTGTTCAAGGAAATAGCTCACATTATAAAGTCAAAAACACTCAAAGAAAATCAATACATTTCACTATTACATCAAATCATCTAAGAGAAACTATTATCGCACACGGTACCTATTAATCACACCAAAACAATCACAAGAAAATGCAATGTTATGCATGAGCTAAGACTCTACTTCCCAATGTGGTACCATTTTAACTATGAAATACTTGGTTAGGAGGCTTGATACTATGATACCATCCAGGTGGACCGACATTTCAAATTGATTGTGTCCTTGTAGATCCCCTCAACTCAATCCGAGACACATATATGCGACAGTCGAGGTAAATGTGTGTTGCATGGTAGTTGTCGACATTTGGACTGATATCCTTCTAGTCAAGTAGGAATTCTCCTCCAAAATATCTCCAAGGTCTAACAATTTTGCTTTAAGGCTCAACAGCAGACTGTCACGATCAAACTCATTCAGTTGTACTTTCCCGAAATCACTAGACTTGTCAGACCTTACTTATATTATGACAAACTAATCTCCACTTCAAATTTTTTTAATATTTATTTTCTCCCATCTTTGGCCTATGATAGTCCATTAAGAC
Organism: Cicer arietinum; assembly: GCF_000331145.2. Taxonomy (NCBI): domain Eukaryota; kingdom Viridiplantae; phylum Streptophyta; class Magnoliopsida; order Fabales; family Fabaceae; genus Cicer; species Cicer arietinum. The sequence continues at coordinate 21,590,714 of NC_021161.2, forward strand.
CGTCATTTCAAACAGAAATTGGAATCACAACTATTTCACCAACTATGGGGTCACTTCAATATTCTCGCATAAATTCACAACATCACTGTCGTTAATCATATCTCATCATATAAACTTATTACAAATTTATTACATCACTCTTATTAATTATACATCATCGTAATCTCATAAATTTATCAAATTAAATTAATATTTTATTATCACAAAAACACGTCAATATCAAAACAATATCAAATATGACACATTTAATAAAATTAAATCAATCAACACCTTATAAATATTTATATTTCAAATTTTATTCTCACAATTTTCATATTTCATATTAATTAATTTATCCCTCAAAAGGCTACTGCCGTACATCTCAAAATTGTTGGAAAATTTAGTTTTCCCGTTCATCTCAAAATATGTTATATTCATGAATTGAAACGTTCTTTCAACGTTTTCTCAAACACTGAGATTAATGGAATTTTTCAACCGCAACTGCAGACCGACAAGGTACAACGTGCGAATTTGAATAAACGAGCGAGTTCACAAAATCGTCGAGACGCGACTGATAAATTATATGGAACATAACAATAGTTGTTAAATAATTAATAATAATTTTAGGGAGTCAAATTGGAATCAAAACAATAACAAAATCTGCAAATAAAAAACGTCTCACCGACTCATAGGAGCTCCAGAAGAGTTCGATGCCAACTTTACCGAAAAATACAAATGAATAATACTTCTTGAAGGTTTCGACGAGAGAAATCTAAAAACGATACCATTTTTTTTAGACGACAAACATGGTGATCAAAATTGGCAAAAAAACAGCTCTCCTAACGAAAGAAACATAGTTGTTTCTCATGAAATGGAGCCACGATCGATAAAATTGACGCCAAAAATGAATTATGTGGCCAATTTTGTGTGGGATAGAGGTTGGGATAGATTCAAACGACAAAGAATTGATCGGAGTGAATTTGAGAGAGAAAAATTGTTTGGCTGCCATTAATATGATTTTTGTTTTTTTATTTTTTTTAATTGCAGAAGGATGAGTGCATATAGCAAATGTACAAATATGAGGCAACAGGTGTAGGAAATAAAAGTCCAACCAGTAATAGCTCAAATTAATATGCAGAAGTAAAACAATAGGGGTGTAAATAGTAATCTAGTCCAAAATTCATTTTCTAGTATTTCTAAAAGTCCTTAATAAATAATTTATTTTACTTATCCACGCTAAAGACTTTTTCTCCAAAACACACTTTTTAACATAATATTATTTTTCCTTAACATAAATAAATCTAATTTTAATAAAAACTCTCATACTCAAAATAGTAATTATAATTATTACTATAATATTTTTTGAAATAATCACATAAAAATGCATCATCTTTACAGAATAGTCGAAATGATAAAATAAATAAATATAACATCAACGATTTATATTAATTACTAAATCAAAAGGAATATGTATAAAATCATCAAACCGTAATAACAATATAGAAATAAAGAAAATCAATATCAATATTACTAATATCTCAAGATAATTATTTGTAAAATAATTAATTAAAATAAAATATATTTAAAAATAATTAAATATAATTGTGTGCACACTTAACCTTAACCAACATACAAGGAAATATCAAATTAACTAAAATCGCACATATGCAAGTAGAATCACCTTAAATCTTATAACATATAAAATATTATTATTTTTAGAAAAATATAAAAATATAATATTTGATATTTATATCACTCATTTAGTCTAACATTTACAAGATTAAAACATCATATAAAGAAAATTAATCCTAAATTTAATTAATATATATTTTAAAATAATTTTAACATCAACTTAATTATTTAAAATTATATTACATTAGTAAAATAATTTATTATAAAATTTGAAGTGTTACAATATCTCTATCGCCTCTTCAACCAAGAATCATTGACATTGATCCCCAAAAGAAGACTCTTTTAAAAATTAACCTTTAAACCATAAGCAAGTCAAACTATAGAAGACTAGACATACTAAAAAATAAGAATTAGTATAGATTCAAATGATTTAATCTTTGACCTTTATAAATTCAAATGATTTAGTTCTCGGGTGAATAATTTTATTTCGTAGGATGGGATATTTTGTATCGGTATATTTCTACTCTTTGTTCATTTATAATCATAAATTTGAATTCTTATTTCTTAGGTTCAATTTTAAAAAGTTGTTTGTCTAATGGGTATGATAAATCTAATATTTATTGAAAGAAGATGATCAGGAATTGCATTATTTTTAATAAAATTATTGTAAAAAATTAAAACTATTAATAATAATTCAAGATGGATTTTCACTTTAACATTTGCTGATAAAAAATAACTATTTAGTTATGCGTGAATGATAAATTAAGGAACTACATTAGATTAAAGAGACGAATCTGCTATAATAAAAATAAATTATCACGTACATAAGTTTACCAAAACAATTATACATGGTATGGAAAACATCAATATTTTTTTGAAAGGTATACAACATCAATCTTATTATTATTATTATTATTATTATTATTATTATTATTATTATTATTATTATTATTATTTATTCAACCAATCATTTAATGATTAT